>NW_025860770.1:0-2236 GCF_002878395.1 Capsicum annuum
TGGGGTTTGATTAAAGAAGTAAGTTGTTAAGAACATAGGTTAAGAGAAAGATATGAACCGGGTAAGATAAAAAAATCAAATAAGTTGTAAAATCCTACTCATTACTCCCTGTTTCCCTTTGTTTCTTCATGTTTATCATTCTTATATTCTATATTTTCCCTAAATTTTTACTTTTTTATTATCTTACCCGGTTCATCTCTTCCTCTTAAACTATGTTCTTAACAACTTACTTCTTTAACCACACCCCAGAAACTTTCATCTAGCAACTAACACTCGTCCTTCGTCTTATTCTGCAGACATGGCAGACTATGAAGGCTAGAATTCCTAGGAATTTATAGGTTAATCCATCGTTGTTATTAAGAAATTAAGAGGTTAACCATATACTAAGGGTAATGAATTTAAACAGATATTGTTTAATTTACATGATATATAGAGAATATATCAATTTTTTTTAAAATAATAAAACATACTTTTGATGGGGAAGTATAAAATAAATACGAACTTACATGAAGTAACTGGGATAGAGGTTTCCCTTTCGGTAATCCCCTAGAGACTTTGGAAAACTATAAAACTTTATTATCAAATGCACCTTATATATTACAAGCGTTGATTTACACCAAGAAGAGGAGTTGGTTGAAGAAGGGTTTATACATAGGGAGGAAATACGTTTTGAGGTTCTGAAGTGTTTTCGATCTACCTTCTTCTACTAAGTTACAAGTCTTATATAGACTAAAGTAAGAAAAAAGGAGTGGACTAGGATTAAACTACGTGGCCTTGACAATATGGCCGACATGTAAGGATAAGATTCTTTAATAATGCAGGTCAGGTACACATTGGGCCCCATCATTATATGCATTATTATTCCTCTTTTCCTGACGCATGCTTCAACAGTTTTTCTTTTCCTTTGGAAAGTAATGATAAAGGAAGCACTCACTCTGACACGGACTTAATTACAAGACTCAAAGTGGGCATACCCACATGGCACTCTTATCACAATTACAATACTTGTACCTTATTGTATCAATCTTTTTTATTACTTGTCTTTGTCTGTTTATGTGTCCAAGTTGTTCAGGGCTGTGGTATCGAAACTCATTCCAGAGTCATCATCTTCATAGGGATCCTGAGCATCTTGGAGAAGACTATCTTCAAATCTATTATCTTCTTCGTCTGATGATCTTGGAATATTAATGTCTGTATTATTCATGTCTGGAATTACTCTATCTTTGCTTGTACATGGATTGTCTTTATTATCCATATGCTTATCTTGTTCTTGGCTACTAAAGATTTTTTCTAATGTCTGTTTTACAATAATCTAAATTTATTTATTCTTCTGTTTTGCCGTTAATGTCTTTTTTAAGGTACTAGTATTACGTGGTTTTGTTGAAGGTCCTGCTTCATCTTCACTTTTTGGCAAAGTGATAGACCTTAATGGATTTGATTTGTCTTTACCGGTTACCGTTTGAGCCGAACTAGCTGCACCAACATCTGGTACAGTGAATTTCTGAGCGTTCAGAAGGGAATGCACACCCTTCTCGTCCATTTTTTGTGGATATGGATAACTCTATGTCTGGGTACTTGCATGAGTCTTTCTTTTCTGAAATTTACTAAGTTTGTCTTGTAGAGTTTGTATTTGCTCCATGAGTCGAGAATTTTCCATAATAAGAGCCTCCTTCTGAAGATTTAATCTTTTGAAGGCTTCGGTCATTGAGGAACAATGACCATACAAAATTATTTTACCTGAGTGTTTTTGGATGTTGTATTGAGGTATTTGGTTGGGATTTTGTCTTAAGGCTGGTGATAAGAAAAAATTAGGTCCAAAGTGTCCTCTTGCATAATCTGAAGCTTTAGAAAAATCATTAAAACCTTTGTAAAAAGGGTGTTTTACACCATTTATAGAGTCTATTACTTCTAACCAAGTCTGAAAAATTTCATTCATCTTACCATGTATGATTATATAATATTTGAATTTAGGCTTACTTTTATCTGATATATATTAACATAAGGTATTCATAGTGGCTAAGAAATGTTTGTGGTCTGGTTTATGGTGTGCTATCCACAGATTGTCTATCAGGTATTTTTGGGGTCTGTCTAAAATATGTTCTGGTCTTAGATTAAATGAATAATTACTGGGCGGAAAAACAATTAAATTGAGAGGCCAAAAATCTATTCTCTCCAGTGGTTGCATGGACTTTTGGAGTTCTATAGAGTTTTGGGGTCTAAATCTAACGTTTCCTAG
>NW_025860771.1:0-1069 GCF_002878395.1 Capsicum annuum
TTGCGGCAGCCTCACCAACTTTAAACCAACCAATGGGTGATTTACACCTTTTACCATACAAAGCTTCAAACGGGGCCATTTTAATAGTAACATAAAAACTGTTATTGTAAGCAAACTCGATTAATGCTAAGTGCTCATCCCAACTACCTTTAAAATCAAGCTCACAAGCCCTCAACATATCTTCTAAAGTCTGAATGGTCCGCTCGGCCTGACCATCTGTTTACGAATGGAAAGCAGAACTTAAATGAATTTGGGTACCGAGACCTTTCTGGAAAGATTTCCAAAACTGAGAGGTAAATTGAGTACCTCTGTCAGAAATAATAGCCAAAGGGATTCCATGAAGTCTGATGAGTTCCCGAATATATATTCTAGAATAATCTTCAGCTGTATACGATGAATGCACAGGCAAGAAATGAGCTGATTTCATCAGCCGATCTACGACAACCCAAATCGAATCATGATGGTGACGAGAATGAGGTAAACCAACTATGAAGTCCATATTCACTTCTTCCCACTTCCAAGTAGGAATGCTAAACTCTTGCATCACGCCACTGGGCCTTTGATGCTCTATTTTAACCTGCTGACACGTGAAACACTTTGCCACAAATTCTGCTATGTTCCTCTTCATACCGTTCCACCAATAGATTTCTCAAAAATCATGGTACATCTTGGTAGCACTAGGATGGATGGAGTATCGCGTACCATGCGCTTCCGCTATAATTCTCTGCTTTAAGTTATCAACATCAGGAACACATAATCTTTCTTGGAGTCTCAAAACACCATCTCCCCCTTGGGAGAAAAGCACTACCTTTTGGTCTTTAACTGACTCTTTTAACCTGACCAAGGTAGGATCCCTGTCTTACTTCTCCTTCACTTCCGAAACTAAAGAGGATTCGGAACCGCTTTGCACTCCTATACTACCCTCAGCATCACTAAACAACCTAACCCACAATCTAGCCAAACGATGTACCTCATGGGCCAACTCCTTCTTAGCAATCTCCACATGTGCTACGCTGCCCATGGACTTCCGACTAAGGACATCTACTACTACATTGGCCTTGATCGGATG
>NW_025860772.1:0-3667 GCF_002878395.1 Capsicum annuum
AACAGATCACATATTATTACGATATATGAGTGATCCGTTGGGAAAGTTAAATAACCTATTACAATGGATGAGTAATCTGTTGCGACAATACAAAATAAATCACTCATCTATTGAGAAAAATAAATGGTCTGTGCAACAGATCACAAATTGGTTGCAACATCACCTATTACAATATGTGAGTGACTCGTTGGAACAGTTAAATAACCTGTAGCAACGACTAAGTAATCTGTTACGATAATACAAAACATATCACTCATCTATTGAGAAAGATAAATGGTCTGTGCAACAGATCACACATCTATTATGACATCATCTGTTGCAATATCTGAGTGATCTGTTGGAATAAACAAATAACCCATAGCAACAGCTGAGTAATCTGTTGTGATAATACAAAATATATCACTCATATGTTGAGAAATATAAATGGTTTGTGCAATAGATCACACATCTATTGCAATATATGAGTGATCTGTCTGAGAAGTTAACTAACTTGCAGCAACAACTGACTAATCTGTTATGACAATACAAAATATATCACTCATCTGTTAAGAAAGATGAATGGCCTGTTCAATAGGTCACACATCTGTTGCAACACATGAGTGATCTGTTGGAACAGTTATCAATGGTCAATATTATTTAGATTTCTTCTAACATAGGGTCGTCTATAGCGACAGATGAGTGATCAGTTGAAAAATGAAGTCTTGGACATTTCCTGTTGGAAGAGTTAATAGGATTTTATCTAATAGGAGGTTTATCTATTGCATCGAATCATTAATTTGATGGTTCTTCTATTGCATCAAATGGTTAATTAGTTGCGTTAGATTTTTTATCCGATGCTTAATATGTTGCAACATATGGTTAATCTGTTGTATCAGAAAGTTAATTTGTTGCATCAGATGATTAATCTGTTGCATCAGAATTATAATCTGATCATTTCTCTGGTGCATCAAATGGTTTATCTGTTACATCATATGATAAATATGTTGCATTAGATGGTTAATATGTTGCACTAGATGGGTAATCTGTTGGAGGAAACAAAAAATAGTAGCACAATTTTGTTCAACAAAGAAATAACAATTTCACTATTTTTACCGAGAACAAGAATAGAACAAATCAACCCAAATTGTTGTTTTATTTTTATAAACACAAATATTAAAAATCAAACTTCAAAAAAATACAACAAACAATAAAATATCATAAGTTACTTCGAAAAGAGAAGAGAAGAAATACCAGAAATTAGAGTTTTATTCAGATCGTGTTTCAAATTAATACAACAAATATTGAAATTGTTAACCAATACTAAAAGAGAAGTTGGCTTAAGTTCCTCATTTTCTTCAAAACTAAAAATGCCATATCTTGTTTGAAGGATTAAACTCTAATAGGTAAAGAACAAACATTCACAAAATCATTATACTGGAGGTGTGTTTTCATGATAGGTTGATCAGTAATACATACCTCCCACATATAAAGTGGTTCCATCTGCCAACAACTTATTCCTCTGAACCCATCTTTACTCTAGCCTTTAATACTGACCAGGCAAAAGTGGATCCAGTTTCACTTCCTTTTATCTGCAAACAAGAGAAATACATTTGATGTCAAACAAGAGAAGAACAAAAAGAACATTACAAAAGGGTAACACAAAATTGAGTGAATCAACAGATGACCAATATGATGCAACAGATTACCCATCTTATCAACCAATGAGGCATCATTGCAACAGATGGATGACATGTTACAACAGATGGGTCATCTGTTGGAATAAATCAAACCAGCCGTGCTACTGGTTTGATTTCTTCAAATAGTTGCTCCGTCTGTTCCAACAGTTGATTCATCAGTTGCAATAGTTGAGGAAACTGTTGTAACACCACCACTAACAGCATTAACAATAAAGAAACAACACCATATATTCCAACACCATCCACAACACAAACGTCACATGTTCCAACACAACCGCCACCCCCAATAACAGTACAACCAAAGTACCAAACAAAAGTCATAAAAAAACCTATACTGACAACAAGGCTTTTTAAGTTCTCCCACCAGATGACTTTTTTTGTATATTTTAATAAAACCAACAGTTCATTCATTTAAGACTTAAAAGTCACCTTTCCTTCAATTTTCTCAATAAATAAGAAACTGGTAATGGGTAAATAATTAATAGCAACAAATGTAAAAATATAATTTAAATAACATACAAAGAAGAAGAAGAGATGGAAAGAGCAACAGTGAACTATACCTTTAATGTAAAAAAAGCAAATGGATCAGAGCATCCAATTTAGTCAAGCAAAGATATTGATTGGTTGAGATCCAAAAGGATCCTCATCCGAAAGAAGGGAGAAAAGAGAGGAAAAAAAGAAACAAAGATAATTAAGAATTGAGAATAAAAAAAGTGATGAGTTGAATCTAGACTACTTTATGGCTGAAGGAGAGAGTTCTAGATATGAGGGGTTTTAAATATTCATTAATAACTTTTGATGGGCACGAGGAGATGGTGAAATTGAAAAGACCAGATAAGACTACTCACTCAGGAGACTTTTGAGTTATCCAAGTAGTACCGAGTAATATTTTTTACCGCCTTAGTATTTTAACTTTTTTATCTCAGACAGAAAATACCTAAATTACTTTTAAAAAAAGGATCTTAAAATATTTAAGTGCAATAGATGACAATTTCTATTTGGAAATTTCCAAAGCTCGGTCATCTATCACAACAAATAATATAATCTGTTTGATAGTTTACAACAGATGCATAGTAAGTTGCAACAGATTACCTAATTTGTTTGACTTGATCCAATAGAAAAAACATCCATTGCAATAGGTTGAACATTTGTTTATATATAATTTCAATTGAGTTCATATGTTAGACTAATACCTTAATTGAATGTGAGTTCTCATAAGGTCAACTACAACTTCAACTGAGTCTTTTGGCAATTGCATGATGAGACGTTATTACGTTTCTCCCAACCAGAGTCGTTGATTGATCACTCTAAGCCGAACTGATTCTTACTACCTCATATATTAGACTAATACCATAATTGATTAATCTAGGACTAGGGTACTAATACCTTAATTGAATAATCCAGGACTAGGGGTGAGTTTCTCATAGGGTTAACTACAACTTCAATTGAGTCTTTCGGTAATTGCACGATGAGACAATACTGCATTCCTCCCAGCCAGAGTCGTCAATCGATAAATTTGAGCCTAACCAATTCTTACTACCTCACATGTTCAACTAATACCTTAATTAATTAATCTAGGATAGGGTACTAATACCTTAATTATATAATCTGGGACTTAGGGTGAGTTCTTATAGGGTCAACTACAACTTCAATTGAGTCTTTTGGCAATTGTATAATGAGACGGTACTGCATTCCTCCCAACCAGAGTCATCGATCGATAACTCTGAGCCTAACCGATTCTTACTACCTCATATGTTCAACTAATACCTTAATTGATTAATCTAGGATTAGGGATGAGTTCTTATAATGTCAATTACAATAGACGACAATGCCTATTTGATAATTTTTAATAGATGGGTAATCTATTGCGATATATGACTTAATCCATTTTATAATTTACAATAGATTTGTGATATGTTGCAATAAATGACATAATCTGTTTGGTAGTTTACAATAGATGCGTAATATGTTGCAACAGACTACCTAATTTG
>NW_025860773.1:0-1517 GCF_002878395.1 Capsicum annuum
CCACCCATTACCACCCACAGCCACAACTACACGAAAGTATAAAAAATATACAGATATACACGGTGGTAGTATCAAAGCAGCAGCAACAAAGAAATACAAGGCTCACACAAATTCAAAGGGATACTCCCAAAACAAAACTATACTCAATAATGGAATATGCAATACTGAAATAATACTAAGAATGGAATATGCAATAATGAAATAAAATAAAATATGAAATAACGAAAATAACAAAGGTTAGAGGTCACTGGATTACGCTTGGGGCTGCGGCTGCTGGAGACGGAGCGACGGGTGGCGGCTGGGGACCGGACGGCGGCTGGCTGGGGACCGGGTGGCGGCTGGGGGAGGGCTGGTGTACCCCGTCGGGGGGGTATGGGCAGGACAGCTAAGGGTGGGGTGGGGGTCTGCACAACCGGGGGGGGGGGGGCCGGCTTAGAACCGGCGGTCGGCGCCGGAGGGTGGCGACGGGGTCGGCGCCGCGGACCGGAGGTCGGTGCCGGCGGTGAAGTCGGGTCGGCACCGAAGGACAGCAGCGGCGCCGGGGACCGGGGACCGGTGTGGGAGAGAGGGTCGGCGCCGGAGGTCGGCGCCGGAGCCGGAGGTCGGGCCCGGAGGTTGGGTCGGGTCGGCGCCGACGGTCGGCGACGGCGACGGGGGCCGGTGACCGGAGCTAGCGAGAGAGGGGGTAGGGAGGAATAAGGAAATGACTCTTCACTCATTCCTCCATCACCAATTACTATTTTTTTCTTAGATATTGAGAGGAATAAAGACAAGTAAAACACAATGGCTAGAGGCAAAATAGTGTTAAAAAATATTGAAAACAAAAGTAAATGACAAGTGAGTTTCTCAAAGAGAAAAGATGGGCTCTTCAGAAAGGCCCAAGAATTGGCTATCTTATGTGATGCTATGATAGCCATTATTGTTTATTCATGTAGTGGACAGCTACATGAGTATTCAAGCTCAAGATAAGAATTAGTTTTATTCATTCATTTTTTATTATTGTATTTGAGTTCAGAGTTTTTCGAAAACAATATCTCTATCTTCACGACGCAATGATACGGTCTGTATACACTCTAATCTACCTAGACCTCACTTGTGAGATATCACTGGATATGCTGTTGTTGTTTTCATTTTGTATTTATTATTAACAAATATCAAGATTAGTTGTACCTTTATGTATCTGAGTTAAATTCTTTTATTATTTATTTATTTTTAATTATTATTATTATTATTATTTATTATTATTAATAATAAATTTTAATTGTGAAGGATGGAGGAAATACTAGCTAAGTACATGGTGTACCAAAATCTGAGCCAACAAATGAAAATGCTGCAACAACAGAGGTAGTAAATTGAATTAATTATTTATTTAATTGAAATATTTTTTAATTTAATTATTTTTAATTAAATAATTTATACATTTTAGTTGTGTTAAAAAGAATAATCAGTCGCAGCGTAAAAGGAGTCCTTTGAAAGGTGAAATGAAGATTTTACGACGGGTGCTAAGGTAAATTTTT
>NW_025860774.1:0-1274 GCF_002878395.1 Capsicum annuum
TGGGGATTGTCCCGTGTGGTCCGTTTATATTTTTGTGACCATTTGGGTGGACAAACTGACGAAACGGAGCGAATAGGTTATTTTCAGGCCTAATCGGTGTGCTATAGCCTACAATTTCGGGGATGGGCCCGGGTCCGAGCGTGTTGTGGGCCAAAAATTGATCTAACCATTCCAGGGAGATTAGGGATCGATCTAATATGATCCATTTAAATGTTTGTGGCTATTTCGGTAGACAAACGTGCAAAACGATGCGAACGGGGCATTTTTGGGCCAAATCAATGTGCTATAGCCCACGGTTTTGGGGGTGGGCTAGGGTTCGGGTGTGCTGTAGGTCGAAAATCTACCGAGGCATGCCAGGGAGGTTAGGGATCATTCCAATATGATCCGTTTAAATTTTTGTGGCCATTTGGGTGGACAAACGGGCGAAACGACATGAACAGGGCATTTTCGGGCCAAATTGATATGCTATAGCCTACGGTTTTAGGGGTGGGCCCGAGGTGCGAGCATTCTATTGGATGAAAATCGACCAAGGCATTCCAGGGAGGTTAGGGATCATCCCAGTGTGGTCTGTTTAAATTTTCATGGCCACTTGGGTGGACAAACAGGTGAAACGGCGCAAACGGGGCATTTTCTGGCCAAATCATTATGCTATTTCTCACGGTTTTGGGGGTGTGCCCGGGTGTGTTTTGGCCAAAAATTGATTGGGGCATGCCAGGGAGGTTGGGGATCATCCTAGTGTGGTCCGTTTAAATTTTTGTGGCTATTTGGGTGGACAAACGGGCAAAACGATGCGAATGGGGCATTTTTGGGCCAAATTTGTGTGCTATATCCCACGGTTTTGGGGGTGGGCCCGGGGTCCGGGCATGCTGTGGGTCAAAAATTAATTAGGGCATGTCAGGAAGGTTGGGGATCATTCTAGTATGGTCCGTTTAAATTTTCGTGGCCATTTGAGTGGACAAATAGGCGAAACAGCGCGAACTGGACATTTTCGAGCTAAATCGGTGTGCTATAGCCCACGATTTTGGGTTTGGGCCATGGGTCCTGGAGTCCTGTGGGCCGAAAATTTTCGGGGACATGCCAAGGAGGTTGGGGATCATCTCAGTGTGGTCCGTTTAAATTTTTGCGGTTATTTGGGTGGACAAACGGGCGAAATGGCACGAACGGGGCATTTTCGGGCCAAATCGGTGTGCTATAGGCTACGGTTTCGGGGGTGGGTTTGGCATCCGAGGATGTTGTGGTCTGAAAATTGACCAGGACGTGCCAGGGAGGATGGA
>NW_025860775.1:0-15806 GCF_002878395.1 Capsicum annuum
TGCCGAGAATGATGTCAAAATCCGTCATCTCTAACTCCACAAGATCGATTGAAGTGACTTTTTGGGATATATAACCAAACAATTTCTGTATACCTGCCTGGTTATAATGGAAACATCAACTGGGGTAGACACTAAAAAGGGTTCTACTAGAGTTTCGGGACTGACACCAAAATTGACGGCTATATATAGAGTTACAAAAAAAAGAGAAGCTCCAGGGTCTAGTAAAGCATAAACATGTAAATGAAAGACCTGCAACGTACCAGTAACTATGTTAGGATAATTTTCCTGATCTTGACAGGACTGAAGAGCATATAATTTGTTCAGACACTGACTGCTGGTAGCACTGGAAGCGGCAACCTGCTTAGTTGGGCGACCGAATGAAATTGACAACTGATTGGAATGGCTTTGTTGACGCAAATCCCTACCTATCTGAGAAAATACCCAGCACTCTCAAATCTAATGGCCTAGCTTGCCACATCTGAAACACGCATCACTATCAGCTCTACACTCACCCAAATGGTGTCTACTATATTTCTGACATAGAGGATTCGTATGAGCGTTGTTAACACTACCTTAGGTCTTGAAGACTGCTTCCTTATCCCAATTATTATTTTTGAATTTGGGAATGGGAGCACTGGCTAAAGAGGGTGTTGGGACTGAAGACCTTTAATAAAACTGAGGACGATTACCACCTTCCAACCTTGGCTGACTAAAATTAAAACTACCCATTCTACCCTTCTTGTTTCCTTTCTCCCTTTACTTATTCTTTTGCTCATCTATCTATTGAGTATGGACCATCAGCCTATACAAGTCCATCTCACTAATCAACATTGTAGTTCTACACTTTTTGACCACACTATCAGACACACCAGACACAAACTTACTCATCTTAGATCTATTATCAGATACTACATTAGGAGCATATCTATCTAACTGAGTAAATATAAGGGAATAATCCTTTACGCTCATGTTGCCCTGCCTCAAGTTAATAAATTTTAACACCTTGACCTCCCTCAACACCAATGGAAAAAATCTGTCTAAGAAAGTTGTGGCAAACTCTTCCTACTCTACAGGCCTTGCATCAACACGCTTATCTACCTTTCACTGCTTAAACAATGAGTGAGCTACATCCTGCAATTGATATGTAACTAAATCAGCACTCTCACTAAATGTAACCCCCATAGCATCTGTTACCTTCTGAACCATATCTAAGAATTCCTATGGATCCTCTTCAAACTTGGATCCCGTGAAAGAAGGAGGATTTATCCAGATGAAGTCCCAAATTCTTGTTGCAGCAGTATTGTCCACTGAGTTGGTTGGAACACCAGTTGGTCGTTTATTCTGTGCTGCTAGAGTTGTCTAGAGTAGTAAATACAGCTCTGAACTAAATACAGCTCTGAACTTTGCGTGAGAGACATACTCGTCCAAAGGATCTGCCTGGACGGGCTGAGGGGCTGGCTGATTTTCTGTTCTTCTTCTGTTCTTCTTGGGACACATGTTCTGTAAATGAAAGAAAGAAATAGATTAGACTGAGAGTTTAACTTGAGCTCATGCTCAATCGCACGACGTGAATACTGGAAGAAGGGAAACTTTTTCCTAAACACCTTGTAGCCTCTTGCCCATAATTGTGGCGCGCTACACACCCATGTACAAGACTCTACTTGATGCGGTTTTCAAACTTCCTAGGACACTTTAAAACCTTAGGCTCTAATACCAACTTTGTAACAACCCGGGACTACCCCTTAGTCATCACATGGTGCTTACAGTCCCGAGGGACCACAAGCTAACCCATGAGTTGGTACCTGCTGTGAGCACTAATAACATAATCATAAATATGGAAAAATACTAATATGCCATAAGGTTTTAATAACTGGAATCAATACTAAATCATGAATCTAAAGAAATGACTATCTGGATTTGATAAAAATATTAAAATCTGAATAAACTGACTACTGACTGTAATATCTAAATACTAAATAACTGACTCTAATTTTTGAAAAGCCTCTCAACTGTAAGACTGTGAGTTGATGGGACAGGCCCCAACTAACTCTACTAGCTACTAGACTGAAAGCATGATATAAAATAATCCGTCCTCGAATGATAAGGACTCACCACTGCTACAGCTGAAAATCTGAGAGTCTAAATGCTATCGAAAAACTGAGATTCAGGACCTATGATATAAGACATCATAGAGCAAGAAAAGATTATGCAATCAGTACTTTGAATGTATTGGCATGCTAAATGAGGTAGGCTAATATACATGGTTTCATGAACAGAAATAATAGTCATCTGAATATGCATGTAAGACATGGAATACTGAATAGAGAGCATAAATTCTATAAATATTATAAATATGTCAAATTTGTAAATACTGAAGATACGCGAAAATGTATAGTTATTGAGGATGCATGACCAAGCATATAACATAAACTGAGTAAAATCTGTAAATACTGGAATAACAAAGTAACTGACATCTATATGCTTTGGTCAAACAATACTAAGACTGAATAACTGAATTGAGATCGTAACTGTGACTGAGACTATGGAAGGTATCATCTAACCGACATGCCCCAATCTGAGCTAATCGGGGTCCAACATGTAACCTCACTTGGAAGGGTGTTAATACCGTGCCACGGGTACTAACACTGACTGCGTGTATCCACTAAACTAATATATTATCCAAAGGACTAAGGGTGTCAAGCCTGAACTGACGGGTGACTCCTGCGAGATAGTCAAGCCTAATCTGACGGTTGACTTCTCATATCCTACGCTGGCTATGTAGTTCTGGAGTATATGGACTGCTATTAGTGACTCTGCCTATTTGACGGGGAATCCACCATCTCTACACTCGCTTGGTGCTAAATACTACTCCCAACTGAATGACACTAAAATACTAGACTGTTCTGAGTTTAACTGACTCATATCTGACTGTTCTGAAAATGCTCATAGTATATTTTGAAGACTATTTTATACTATACTGAGACTAGACTAAGTAAACAGCTATGGTTTCGGGTATTCAATACCCTCAGGACTCAAAAGCAATAATAGTAAAAGACACCAAAACTTGGAGGACATAGCATGAAGGCTTGTAGTAAATATTCACTCTTGTAGGCATTTTATCAAACACTTAATATGCATGGTTTAGTCAAATCATGGGAATAGTATAAAACTTGAAATAATAACATGATTTCAATATTTACAACGTAAGTCTTGATTTAATTCCATGAATGGTAGCATTGGAATGTAGGAAAGTGATTAACAACATTAATTTCAAGCATACATAACGTTAAATCATAGTTCATGGAGATTCATGGGTGAAATTACAATTTAAAATCATAAATCTTGAAAGGATAATGACTTTCGAAATTAAAGTGGGTACTTGGACTCCATGGGTGAAAGAAACCCATGGATGAACATTTAACATACCTTAATGGGTAAATTTCTTGAAGTTCTTGGTGAGTTCTTGAGGTTTCACCTTGAATTGGAGAGCTAGGGTTCTTGATTGAGAGATAATATTCTTTGATTTGGGGGAAAAGTTATTAAAATAATGAATTTAAAACATTTTTAGGACATAAATACCAAACCTAGGTGAATTAAAATAATAGGAAAAGGACTATTTTAACCTTGGGTGAAACTTTTAATTTTCGTTGAAATTTTCCAAAACTGGCACCTAGCGTTACGCAGCGCTATCGCGCTGTTTCACTGGAATCGGACAATTGGGAAAATGCACTATGGCGCGACACGGTGAAATCGCGTTTCCACCTTGTTTGCAACCTGGAAGCCCACCGCGATGCGATGGTATCGCGTGGGATCACTGAAAATTGACAATTTTGAACTAAACCTATGACGCGATGCGCCAACATCACGGAGGCCCACTGGTTTTTGACAATTATCATTTAAAATGGCTTTGCAACATGCTGATGACTGAAATGATGGTGTTTTACGACTGAAACTTAAAATAGTCATAATTTCTTACTCGGTTATCGGATTTAGGCAAATATTATACCGTTGGAAAGCTTATTCAATTCCTCACACAATGGAAAGTCGAAATATGAAAAATTCCACATGAAATAAACATCATTCATTTTAGAATCTAGTCCTTGATATTTTAGGGGCGAGTTTAAGCTAGGAAAAGTTTGGGGTATTACAAAACGGAACCCTGCCTCCAGGAGATTCTCTTTCTTCTAGTTTTTCCCATGATTTTGTCATTTTTTTTATTAATTTTTTCTGGTTCCTTTATTTAAATTACTCGAAACATGGTCAAAATCTCTGTATTGAATTTTGCTTTGTTTAAGTTGTCTTCAATGATAATAAAAGTTTGTTCTTGCGTCGAACTTTGTTGTTATTGTCATCTTCTCTAGAACATAACATAATCAAGCTATTATCAACAACAATATATATTTTTTTAATTAGAATTTGTGTCTTCTATTTTGAGAAATTTTTATTTTTAATTGATGAGGTTATGGATTTTTTTCAAAAGAGGAATTTGAGGAAAATGGTGGTAAGGAGAGAGAAACAATTGAGGAAATGAATTATGATTTAATTTCACGAAAGAAAGAATTTCATTAATATAAATCCTATGTTGTTTTTATAAAAAATAGTCAAAGATCAAACTTGATAAGTTTTTAAATAGTTTAAGAACCAAAACTGATAAATGCATAATTAATGAACTATTTTTGATCTATTATTATAGTTAAGAGACTGTTTATGACATTTTCTCAAAAGAAAATTACATCTAGGATTTAATATGATAAAAATGACTAAAATAGTCCATTATGCTTGAGTGTAAGTTAAAAAAAGTCCTTTCACTTATTAGCTTTGGCTTCTTTAAAATCTATTAAAAGTTACTCCCTCTTGTTCAAAATAAATGAATTGTTGGAATATGGTAAACCCCTTAAAAAATCATTAGGACATAAATTATACGTTACTTTTCACTATTATTCTTTTAATAATTCTTTTAGAAAATGAAAAGTACTTAAGAACCTCATTAAATGAAAGAGTAAAATTGAAAAAAAAAATTAACATGTCTCTTGAAGAATGAACAATTCATTTATTTTGAATACTAAAAAATAACTGAATAATTTATTTATTTTGGACTAAAGGGTGTAATAATTTTAGGGATTTTTTGGTGTGAGATATCTATATCTATATTTATCTATACCGTATTTAAGGTGCGAAGGGTCTTATAATATTATTTGAACCTTCTATCCTTCATTAAAAGACTACAATAGACAAGATCATCTTTTTACTATTTTCTAATATTTAAGAATTAAGAATTAAATATTTATTAGTAAAACCTGTCCTTGTTTTATTAAAACTAGTTTAACCACACGTTTCTCGCACATATAACCTTTGAGTATTTAAAATTAAATAATTTTATCTATTGTGAAGATTTTTACTAAAGTGTAACAGTTTAAAGTACTTTTTAAAGATTCTTCACACTTAAATATAGTGAATGAACTCATTTTTACCCCTCAAAATTAAGAGTTGCCACATCACATTATATCCCAGAGAGATTCTTATGGAGGTGCTTGGAGGGGTGCCCATAACGTATACTAGGTTGATTTAGGAATGTACGACATCGTGAAGACTCGTGTGAGGATGGTAGAAGGAGATTCTGAGCACTTTTCTATTTTGACATGGTTGCACCAGGGATCAATTCTTAGCTCGTTTTACTTGCCTTAATGAAGAATATTTTGACATGGTGAATTCATGGGGAGGTACGTTGGTGTGTGTTATTTGTTGATGATATTGTACTAATTGATAAGACTTAGGGAGGAGTTAATGATAAGTTGGAGCTTTGGATGTAGACCCTTGAGTCTAAAGGATCTAAGTTAAGCAGGTTTAAGATGGAGTATTTGGAATGTAAGTTTAGTGATTTGTCGCATGAGGCAGACGTGGTAGCGAAGATAGATTCTCAGGTTATTCAGAAAAAAGAGAGTTTTAAGTATCTCGGATTTATGATTCAAGGAAATAAGGAGATTGATAAGGATGTCGCGCACCGTATTGATGCAGGATGGTTAAAATAGAAGATCGCTTCAGGATTCTTGTGTGATAAGAATGTGTCTTCCAAGCTGAAAGGTAAGTTCTACAAAATAGCAGTCTAATGGGTTATGTTGTATGGATCAGAGTGTTAGCCAGTTAAGAACTCCCATATTTAAAAGTTGAAAGTGGCGGAGATGAGAATATTACGATGGATGTGTGGACTTATCAATAGAGATAGAGTTAGAAACGATATTATTAAGGAGAAGATGGAAGTGACTTTGGTAGAGGACAAGATATGAAATGTGAGGCTGCGATGGTTCTGACATGTGATGAGGGGAGGCATGGATGCTCTAGAATGGAGGTGTGAGAGGTTGGCTATGGATGCTTTTAAAAGTAGGGTAGTGGTAGGATAAAGATGTATTGGAGGGAGGTGATTAGACATGACATGGAGCAGTTACAGCTTACAAAGGACATGACCTTTGATAGGAAGATATGGAGGACGTCAATTAAGATAAAGGGTTAGTGGGTAGGAGTACGTCTGTAATAGTAGGGAAGAATGCTTTATTTGCATCTGTACCTATACTTTCTTGTAGTCTCCTGTTCATGGTGTTTTGGTGATATCTATATTTTTTGAATAGTTATTTTATAGCTTTATCTTGTGGGGGTCTTACTTCCTTTATTATATAGCAGTATGATATCCTTTATTGTTGTTTGCTTTATTTGTTTTGTTTGTTATATTGTTATGTGTCCTAACCCGAGGGTCAATCAAAAACAGCCTCTCTACTTCATCTATGGTAATGGTATGGACTGCGTATACTTACTCTCTCCAGACCCTACTTGGTGGTACTACACTGGGTAATGTTGTTGTTGTAAAACTAAGAGCTGCCACGTCACAATATAACTCACATAAAATAATTTGAGTTGGAAGTCCTCTCTTAAGTAAAAAAAAATCCTAATCTTATTCCAACGTATCTTCCACCTCATCTGATGTTGACACTATTGCTACTCTCTTCGATGGTCTATTCGCTAAGGTCAATTTGGTTAACATTATAAATATATATAACCTTAATATATTTAATGATCCCTAAAGGTGATGGTATCAATGCTTATCCCAATATCCTAAAACCCCATTTCAACTCCAATTCCACCCGTCCATTCATCAAATTGACAATACTTTCAGCTTCAAAGCTCAATAACATTCCAAACAATTTCCTAAATTTATCAATTCTTCAAATAGTGAACAAATCCAATTTTAAGAAACTGAATAAAAGTATCTGCAATGCATTTTGGGGAATTTATAGAAACAAAATTTGGGTCGGGTTACGGGTTATAATGGAGGGTATATTTGGACCTTTTCGCAAAGTTAAGGGGTATATTTGTTCCTAAACTTTAACAGCGAGGACATATTTGGACCAAACTTGTAACGAGGGTATATTTGAACCTTTTCGCAAAGTTAAGGGGTATATTTAACCCTTTTCCCTTTTGTAAAATAAGCATTTTTGAGGAAAAATAACGTGTTTCATTATTTTTCCTAGCAAAATTATCCTTAATTAACAACATAATTCCAAAATTATTCTTTAACCATGGGGCAAAAACTTAACCGGGTCAAGACCCCATATAATTCGGGCCGAGTCAGCATATACCCTTCAAAACCTTCCGTTCACGTCAAAGAAAAACCCTAGTTAAACCGTTATAAAACCAAACACCCTTCCTTCTCTCTGTCCGAAACACCAAAGTATCGGTAAATTTCTCCACTTTTCGTTTTGCTTTCATGTTTAATTATAAAAATTTAGAATTTTTTATCTGTAGTATAAATAATATCATACAATAAGCTGTCGTGGTTTGGCCTTCCCCAACCCCACACATAGTTGGAGTTTAAGTGCACTAGACTAACCTTTTTTTTATCACTGTAATATGCAAATCCTCCAATAAAATCTTGTAGTTCGTTCTTTCCCGAGCTCGCACATAGCTGGAGCTTTAGTTTATCGTCTGCCCCTTTTTATATCTATAGTATGTAAAATATCATCATTATGCATTTTTTTTGTTTGAGTAGAAATAGGTTCCACTTGGTGGTGGGGTGGGGGGCTGTTAAGTGTTGTGAAGAGGGTTTAATTGAATCCCATTTGTTGGAAATTTAGGTGGTATAATTAGCATAAAAGACAAACTTTTTGGTTGTTGCTTATCTTCAGCGCAAAAAACTAAACTTTTTTGTAGTTGAGGGGGTAAGTACTATGAAGAGGATTTAGTTGAATTCCCTTCGTTGGGAAGTTACTTGGTATAATTAGTGTTATAAACTCAATTTTTTTTGAATTGGCGGGGGCAAATGTTGTGAAAAGGATTTAGTTGAATTCCCTTTATTGGGAAGTTATTTGGTATAATTAGTGTAATAAACTTAACTTTTTTTGTAGTGGCAGGGTTAAATGTTGGGAAGAGGATTCAATTAAATCCCCTTTCTTGGAAAGTATTGTAAAAACTGAACTTTTTTTTAGTAAGTGTTGTGAATAGGGTTTAGGTGAATCCCCTTTATTGGAAAGTTGCTTGGTAAACTTAGCATAAAAAATTGAACTTTTTTGTACATGTGTAGATTGTTGAATCCCATTGGTTTAGTTAAGTGTATTCACTCGTTATGGAAGTTTGGATTTTCTTGAATACCCATATTAGAATTTTTGACTCTGCCCAAGTTCTTTTCCCAAGGCAAAAGGTCATAATGACGACATTTAAATTCGGTAGATTGAATTTATAGTGGCAGGGTTAAGTGTTGTGAAGAGGGTTCAATTTAATCTTCTTCGATGTAAAGTTACTTGGTATAATTGGCACAAAAAATTGAACTTTTGTTTTACATGTATAAATTGTTCAATCCCATTAGTGTAGTTAAAGTGTATTCAACTCATTTGGAATTTGGATTTTCTTGAATCCCCTTATTAGAATTTTTTTTCTTCTACCCCCTGTTCGTTAGCCAGTAAATGATGACTTGATATTGTCTCTACTGTATATACATAGAGAGTTGGCAATATGATCTAGTGAGTGGGCAAATAGAACTGCTTACGAAATTCAAGGCAGTGTGTGCACTTCTTTTTAGGATAATTGTAGTGTTTGGTTTAGCCTCCATGCATCTCGACTGATTCCAAGGGTTACCTTCCCCCTCCCACCAATAAAGTTACTCTGTCCACCAAGACAAGCAAGATGTAAAGTAGGACTGTGCAGATTTCGGTTCAAACCATTAACCGAATCGATAATTTATTTATCGAGTTAACAATTCGGTGTTTTAACTTATCGGGTCGGGTGTCGATTTTAAATTTTTCATTATCGGGTTATCGGTTCGACTGGCAATTTTCCTAAAATTTATATTAGGCTACCCGATAACCCGATTGTCAAATATGTCAATTATAATTACATTTCCTAACTTCCCATGGGCCCAACCAATTAATGAATTATATAAATAGCATAAATATCAACTTGTTAAAAGTAATTATACTTTTTTAATTATTTTACTTTCTTTTTTTATTAATACATAGCCGATATATACATAGCATTTTATATATATGTGAATTTTTGTAATATATTTAGGAAGTTGAGATTTTTTTTATAATATTAGAACATAAGTAATGTATATGTGTAATTTTTATTTAAATATTTAAATCTTATTTCCCAAGCTCAGCCCACCGTCATTACTTACCCTAGGGAGAAAGGGATTCACATATCACATTTCATATTTTCATTTCTGATTTCACTCCGCCTCTCACTCTCTCACTCTCTCACTCTGCCTTTCTCTCAAAGTCCGATAATATCAATAGACCCAAAGACAATTTGGTGAATTTCATTTCTGATTTCACAAGGCAGTCACTACGCCTCTCACTCTCTCACTCTCTCTGTCTCTCAAACCAATAATATCAGTAGATCCAAAGACGGTCAAAGACGATTTGCTGAAAACTGAAGAGATTCAAGGTTCAAGCTTAACATTTGCTGAAAACTCAAGAGATTAGAGGCGTCCAAAGACGATTTGCTGCTCGGCTGTTGTTGTTGTGCTCACAGGTAATAATTCATGTTCGTTGTGATTTGGGATTTTTGGTGTATGTCTATGTTAAGTGTTTGTTTGAAGTATTTGGACTGAAAGTGTTGACTTTTTTTTGTGGTGATTAATTTGGGGTTTTGTGAATTGGAGTTGTCATAATTGAATTTTTAGGGTTTAGGATTTTTTGCTGATTTGTTTGCTGGTGGGTGAATTATGGGTTTTTTCTCAAGTTTCTGGAATTTGCAATTTTTCACTGTTTTCTGGAATTTGCATAATTGAATTTCTGGTTTCTGGAATTTGTTTGTGTCCGTGATGTTGGGTCGCTGTTGTTGCTGTGTTGCATTAGTTGGTTGCTGTTGCTGTTGGAATTAGTTGCTGTATTTTCATCGCATAGTACTAATGTAAAAGCATTTAAGAAATGGTCATTTAAGAAAGGGACGTGTTTTGTTTATTGTTGTGACCCTTTGTCTTTTTTATTCATGGCATATAGATGAAAATAAAACCGATGCTCATCTGGCCAGAATCACCAGATTATAAATCTAGATGAACCGCATGCACAGGTCAAAGGGCTCAGCAAGAAATATTAATCACTGCAAATAGCGTAGCTCATCATTAGCAAAACTAATTTCAATTCAATAGCACCAAAACTAAGCCAACTTGTGTCAGTATCACATTAACAGTTGCACTTGAAATTCATCATGCCCAACTCAAGATAAGTCCTAAGGTTCTGTTAAAGTATCCTTAATAGCATCTCTTTCTCTGGATGGAGAGCCTTCTTATCCTTTTAGGTCCGACCTCTCTCTTCCACTTTCCACCACTGAATTTAGCTGCCAACCCTAGTCAGCTGGCTTAAAAACTTGCGTGTTATGTTAAAGGGGGTACGCGGATTTGGGCTACTAAGTGGAACCAGACCATGAAACTTGCCATTTGCACTCTCCTAGGGTGCGCGAAGGCAGAAATGGTATAAGTGTTCAGGTGAACTTACATAGTTTTAGCTTCTTGAAAAATGAAGATACTATGGATTTTAGATAGGGTTTTGTAGCAAGACAGGTTGGTATGTTTTCTGGTTGTTCAATCTACAGTTTATGAGCAATGCCCCCAGCTTTTAGCTTTTCTGCCAAGTTCAATATCTGGGCTTCACCCTTCACTTCAAGAGTTACCTAAATAACCAAGAAAGAAACTTTCATTGAATCTTTGATCTTCTCTAAATTCTCTATTAATAATCTGAATTAGAATGCATTGAACTGGAACATATGGGGACGTCATTTTGAAAAGTATTTCATGATTATGAGGAAGTTGCTTACTAGCTTTGGACTTCAAATTAGATATGTTTAATGTTAATGGTTAATCCGATAACCGTGCTGATAACAATGAAAAATCGATAAACCGATAACCGATTAATCGATATCTTAACGGTTCTTTAACGGTTTAGCATATATACAAACCGATAATGAATAAGTAAAACCGATAATTTTCAAAACCGAATCGAACCGATCGATATGCAGCCCTAAGGAAAGAATTCACCTAGTGTTTTCTTTTGCCTCAGGGGATTTGAACTAGACCTCGTGGTCTCGATCCACTTGATTGACCACTAGGCATAAATGTATTTTGATATATAGCAGGTTCAGTTCTCAGGGCATAAACGTATGGTGATTGAGTGTGTCATCTTACGCTAAAGTTTTCTTAGCACATTTTCTGCATGTCTATTATGATACAGAACTATAATTGCACTTTTGAAACAATATTGAGGTGAAGGCAGTGGGTGCAGTAGCAATTGGTACACTTAATACAGTAGATTCATTACACAGATTGAACGTCATCCTCATATTCCTCGGGTTTATTAGGATAGAGTTCTTTTATCATATTTGCCGTCAGGGCTTTGGTCTAGTGGTAAGACCGTAGTTTGTGATAAGTGAACTAGGCGCATGCCGTGTGTTCGAACCTTGCTGCAGACAAGCGTAGTATTTAAGTGGAGAAGGATAGGAGAGAGGTCCCATTATCCACTGAGTTTCGAACCGTGCATCACTGGCCCTCAGGATGTCTCGGTTATAAGGGAAGATCCTTTAGCATATTTTGCCCTTTGTTTTTTTATTGTGATCAGACCTGTAACTGCACTTTTTGATCTAAAGTGTTGTTTTTTGTCTCACAGCTTTGTAGAGATGGCTGCTAATAACTTTCCAACAGAAGTTGACACGGAGAAGGTTCTTTACTTTTGTGACGTGTTTATCATTTTGTCTATATTTATCTACAAGGAATCTTTCTTTCTGTGTGGTTATCACACTTTTGTTAGTAATTCTACCTTCTAAGTTTCTAAATATTTGCATTCTGCGTGAGATGCTGAATGCGGAACTTTTCAAGCTAAAACTTTCTCAGTGATCTTACACCCCCTCCCTTTTCCTTATGTATGCAGATTTTTGGCATGGCCGAGAAGGAGATGGAGTATAGAGTTGAATTTTTTAACAAGTAAGGTCAGTGGCGGATCTAGAGTTCTAGGAAGAAATAAAAATGTAGTGCCTAGGATTTTAAACCTGGAACCTCAGTGTAAAATTTGAACTCCCTGAACCATTGAGCCAATCTTTTTATATATATATATATTTAAAATAAAAGAATTACCTTATATATACCGTGTATTTTTTTGTCGAGGGGGTTCGTGTGAACACCCTCACGACTCCCTAAATCCATCCCTCAGTAAGATGTTCCAAAACATGACTATTTGAGTCACAAGTCTCTTTTGCAGTAACCTAACAACACAAAAGAAAATCTTGGAGCTCATAAATAAAATTAATTATCCATACATTCAGTTTTCTTCTAATTCAACCCCAGTATTGTTGTGTAGTTCCTTCAGTAGAAGACGTATGTACAAAATTTTTGAACTTGTTTCTTGTTTTGTAATCTAGGCTAACCCATACATGCTTCAACAAGTGTGTCTCGACAAAGTACAGAGAAGGTGAGCTATATATGGGTGAAAATACCTGCATTGATCGTTGTGTCTCAAAATATCAGCAGGTAAATTATTCAGTATTTTCATTTTAGAAATTTTTGTTTCCTTTTGGTCGGAGGATAAGTGATCTGGTTGCAGTTAAATGAATTTTTATTTGGTAATTTTAAATTGCAGTTGCCTTTTCACTCAAAAATAGCAGAAAACAATGATCTTTTCTTCCTTATATTTTGTGTCATGCGCTTATGCTGGACCTCTATCAGTTTCTAGGTTTAGATAGCAGTTCATATACATCCAGTTCTTTATTTTTCCGAGGCTGTTTGATCATTGTGTACTAAAGAATAACAATTCTTAAGTTTTTGACCCAATCAAAATATTCTTACTGCATGATAATTCTTACAATTCTAGCTTGGGGGCTAGGGTAGAGCCGTGAAAGGTCGCTGGATGGGGTCACCAGAGGTTGGGGAAGAGACAGGGTAGATAGGCTGTGAAGAGTACAACAACAACTACAACATCAACAACTCCTCAGTCCAAACAAGTTTGGGTTGGTTATAAAAATCCTCATTTCTTCATTTGAGCTCATATCATGTCATCATCATAATATATAGTTGTGAAGAGTACTTTAGCTAATATACAAACGGATTTAGGAAAAATCCTTTTTATAAAGTTTGAGGGGCTTGTAATACTCGTGCTAGTTTAAGATAAATATTTAACAGTCATTTTAGTCCATAAAAGATGATTAAAACTTAGAGAGTATGTATTGCAATGCAGAGAACTATGTCTCAGAGAGCTTATAAGTAAAAGTATTTGGACCCTAGTTTGTGGGTAGAAGATTTTACTTGTTTTAAAAAAAATTAATAATAATTTCCTTTTTCTGTCAAATGGACTAAATCAGTAAATATGAATCATGACCAACCAGCCCAAAGTTAACTTGGGTCTAAATGGGCTAAACAATGAGTCATAACACAACACATATAACTTGACCTTTTGTTCATTCTCTTTTGAGGCATTAATTGAGATTCTCAACCAGCTCTCTACTGGTTGTGTCAGTTAATCTACAAGGCAGATTCAGTTATTTCATTACTACTCCGTAGATGATTTGTTTAACCTGTGTAATTTCTTCAGCAGTTATTTGATTGTCCTGTAACTTACTGGCAAATTAACTTATATGCAATTAAAATTGCAAACACATTCAGCGTTCACCAATCCGCTCTGACCCACTACTTCTCTTAGTAATCTAATGATATAATTATCATAAATGATATTTACAAAATAAAAAAGCTTGATAACAACAACAACAACATACCCAGTGTATTCCAACAAAGTGGGGTTTTGAGAGGTAAAGTGTACGCAATTCATACCACTATCTCAGATGAAGTAGAAAGGCTGTTTCCGATAGACCCCAACTTAGGAATATTGTCTTAAAATTAATTTGGCCAAAGTTCCATGACAATCCTCAACACAAATATTGTGCCAACGTAAAAAATATTAACGGAAAAATTTATCTAGCAATTGTACCTCAAGTCTCAAAACTTGTGACCTAGCTATCAAATATATAAGATCCAATAGAAAACTTTGGTGATTATACTCAATTTCTTACTCAAATTAACCGAAATCAGTTGAAGATTTCTATTCCATTATTCTTTACGAAGAAGAAACAGATCTTAATCAACACTATCAAATAGGAAAAGAAAAACCGAATGGAAGAATCATAAGAAGTTTTGTCACTAAATATACTAATAGGAGCAAATTTACCACACATTGACCATATCTATAATCTTTAGCTATACTATATTAAAAAAATGAAGGCCCTTAGAAATATTGGTTGAACTTTTTTCTCTTTATTAAAGACTCCACAATAGACAAAATTGTCATTTACTATTTTCCTCAAATAATTAATTTTTTAATTATTATCTTAATATTTAGGACTTTGAAATTAATTAACGTTATAACTATTAAATCTTTACTTATTTGTAAGATGAAGAACTACTATTTAGTATTTTAAATTGATTTTTTTTTTGGAAAGGTAACTTTTTATCTATATATACACAGGTGTACTACATCAAAAATGTGTAGTCCCCCTTCCAAAAGTATTACAGAAACTATTTGATTCCTATTTGTACTTTTTGTCACAAATAGTCTAGTACATCAAAACTATCTTCTGTTTGTCCTAACACTTTCTGTTCACACCAAAAATAATAAAGAGCTAAACAATTCATCTTAAAATACAACAACAACAACAACAAAGCCTAGTGTATTCCCACAAAGTGAGGTCTGGGGAGGGTAAGATGTACGCAGTCCATACCACTACCTCCGAAGAAGTAGAGAGGCTGTTTCCGATAGACAATTCATCTTAAAATTCTGTAAATTATTCTGTTTGCCTTTAAAACACCTTTGATTTCTTTCTTTCCATATTGTCCACCTTTGGGACAATCTTCCATCTCTCCTTTTCTGTAGTATTTCCCACTCTGATCCAACACTTAAGAACACCTTCAATGTTTCTTGGTTTTACCCAAGTAATCTTCCTTTGGCTGATGAATATCCTCCAAAGCTTATCCATCCATTTGCAATGTAAAAAGAGATGGTTAACTGTCTTGACTTGTTTCCCACATAAATAACATCTAGAACATAGTTGGAAACTCTTTTCTTCATATTTTCTTGTGTTAGCATTACTTCCTTAGCCAACAACCACGAGAAATAGTTGACTTTGTAGGGGATTTTGACCCTCCATATCATTTCCATGGTGAGAGTTCTCCTGTTTGTGAGATGATGAGATCTTTGTATGCAGAGTTTACACTAAAAATCCCTTTACTTCCCTTTACTGCCAATCTTCCATACCGTTGTGTCCTCTTCCCTTGTTAGATTGTTAAA
>NW_025860776.1:0-3273 GCF_002878395.1 Capsicum annuum
ATAGTTTGATTGATGGGATGGAATAAATCGATAAAAATATTTTATGGGTTGTGGTATTTTATGGGATTAGTTATATTTCACTTTCTATATGAAATAGCTAATATAGTCGTATTCATTTTGTTCTTGCTTGCTTTCATTCTGTTACGAGGGAGAGTTGTTATACGTCTATTCTTTTTAGACAAATGATTATCCGCTAGAAAATACAAAGTAGGATTCACCTGTATGGTGAATGTAAGTATAAATAATGTTGAAACTGATTAATATTTGGGAAAAAAACATCGTTTCCACCGTAAACTATACCCAAAAAGTTGAAGTCACACCTAAACTATATTAGTGATCTATTACACACCTATTCTTCTCAAAAGTGAATTTAATTTCACCCTGAATCTGACGTGAAAATAACATTAATTATTTTTTTTTAAAAAAGGCGCGTTTGGAGAAAATAAAAGACAAAAATTCTTTAAATCCCTAACAACACCCCAGCACACACTCATTCTTCTCACCCATCTTTCTCTTCTTTTTTTTTTCTCCCTCAATCTTCCTTTCTTCTTCATCGCAATCACTCCTCCTTTGCTATGGTTGATGAGAATAATTTTTCCATGATAGTTTTCAGAGAAAAAAATAGAAAAGATTGAGGTTGAAATCGCCAGTAATCAAAAAAAAATTTGATGAGATGTTTGAAATTAATTAAATGTTATTGCTCCCACATTGAACATCAATTTTTCAATTTATTTTCATATTTTTATTCTTTCTCTATAAAATTTTATGAATTTTGCTGAAAATTTAATTTTTTAACACTTTTTTTAATAGATCTATCTTCTCTCTATAAAAATCTTCTTTCAATTCTATGAATTTGATGATTGGTGGTGCTATTAGGTGGTGATAGTGTTGTAACTTTTGGTATCGTATAACAGAGAAGATTGAATTTGAATGAAGTTTTTTGGGTGTATTGATTTTATATCAACAATGAAAGAAAAAGATGACATTGTGGTCGTTGGGAAATTAAAGAAAAAGAAGAAGATGATTTTGGACGTTGAAGAAATTGAAGAAAAAAAAGAAGAAGATGACATTGAATTTGAATGAAGTTGTTGCTTGGGTGTATTGATTTTATATCAACAATGGAAGAAGAAGATGGCATTATGGTCGTTGGGAAATCGAAGAAAAAGAAGAAGATGGTTTTGGACATTGAAGAAATTTAAGAAAAGGAAGAAGAAGATGACATTGAATTGAATGAAGTTGTTGCTCGGGTATATTGATTTTATATCATCTTCCCATTAAGAATATGATCCCGTTAATTTTTTTTTCTTTTTGGTAGTTGAAGAAAAAGAAGAAGATGGTTTTGGACATTGAAGAATTTATTGAAGAAGAAGAAGAAGAAGAAGAAGAAGATTTTGGACATTGAAGAAGATGATTTTGGACATTGAATAATAACTGCACTTCCATGATTTTGGACATTGAAGAAAAAAACATAATTATTTAAATAAAAAAGAATTTACGAAGAAGAAAAAAGAAAGAAAAAGAATTTAAATTAAAAAGAAGAAAGAAAAAAGAAGAATTTATGAAAATAATAAATTTATTATTTTTTTGGATGATGCTGACGTGGTGCTGACGTGACAGCACGTGTAAAACACCACACCACATGCAAGTGGTGTACTGTCTGACAGGGTGTAAAAAGTATCATTTTTTTATAGTTAAGGTGTGTAATAGGTCACTAGTATAGTTTAGGTATGACTTAGACTTTTCGAGTATAGTTTGGGCTAAAAACGATATCTTTTCCCTAATATTTATAACCAAACTTAGGATAAAATATTCCGCATTTTGTAACGAGATCATTATTGTTATCCGAACAATCAAAGGAACGAGAAGAAACCTAATAGAGGTAGAGATGTTGTATTTGATAGACTTTCGGCGCAAGAAAAGACAGGTCAAAGCAGTTTAAAAAAGAAGCAACAGAAGTACAAGAAACCACCAAATACTAACAGAGCAACTACAACAATGTAATACAATAATCGAAGCAGAAGAAACAACATATAGTAACCGAAATCAAAGGACAAGAAACGAAAGAAACAATAATATGATTACTAGTATAGACGAATAACAAAACAACAAACTGCTACCTACTAGCCTAGCTACGGAGGAAAAATGTATACTGGGCTGATCAGTCTTCTTGGGCCTAAGACAATTGGGTTCCCTTGGGCTTTCATCTTTGGGCTCATTTACACAAAGAACTCTTTTTTCGGTCATTATTTAGATTTTGTCCATATTTACAAAGTCGTATAACTATTATCGTTAGGAGATTATCTTTTTGAATCACTCATGTTTCAAAAAATACCTACTAGTTCGAAAGAACTTAATGGTAAATTTAGTCATGTGAACTACAAAAATTAACTAGACGTTGATTTTCCAATTGAAACATAATGAAACGTTGAAAGAGGGTATCAAATAACGAGGGCAAAACATAGTTAAGTTATATTATATAGGAAAAAATACATAAAGTAGTATATTAAGTATTAAATTATAAAAAATAGCAACACTTTTATCAAATTACATTTTGCAGCATTTGTATTTGTGTGTATTTGTATTTTTGTAGCAACAGTTTACAAAAATACAAAATACATATCAATCATAAGGGCAGTAAAAATCATATGTATTTGTATATTTGTAGCAACAGTTTGCAAAAATACAAAATACAACTTGTTATATTATGTAATTATGAAACTGTTGCTATTAAACTCATAATTAAGGGGATAGGTATGTTATTTCTGAATTTTGCCCCCAAATTGGGAGGTTTTAATATACATTGTCAAATTAGGATATTAATAAATAATTTCCTTATTCTTTTATATAAATAGATAAATAAAAAGTTTCCTTATTCTTTTATTTAAACGCATAAAGTTAAAGCTTTTTCCTAATATGAATAGGAAATTGCCTTATATATATTCACAATTTAGTGTCTGCTTGGGATTGCTTATTTTCCAAAGAAAAGCACTTATTTTGAAAAAAACACTTTTTTTTTAAAAGAATGGTATTTGATAAACTTGCAAAAGTGCTTTTAAAAAGAAACAGAAAGAGTTTTTCTGCTTCTGGAAATAAGCAGAAAATTTCTGCTTTTCAAAAAAAGCAGAAGCAGAAAATTACTTTTTTCATGACTAAAATATCCCTATCACTCTCTCTCTCTCTCACACACACACTAATATATATATATATATATATCATATCTTATCAGTATGATTAAAATTTGATTTTAATATTGTATACTGCATTTTACATCAT
>NW_025860777.1:0-1834 GCF_002878395.1 Capsicum annuum
AGTAGGCATGGAGGAACGAAAATAACACATAACAAAGGAAAGGAGAAGGGATTATCATGCACGCATTGGTCATCAATAAAAGCAAAAGTAGTCATGAAGAAACATGAATAACACACAAAAATAGAGAAGGAGAAGAGACAAATAAATAATGATGTGAATAAACAATAAAAGAAAAACATATATAAAATAAACTATGTCAAAAGAAATCATAAAAACAAATAAAGAGCATCCCACATAAGCACAAATTTGTAATGGTTAGAACCTAATCTCCCCATCTGAGTTGCCATCCTGTCGTGCCCCATTTTCCTCACAGGATTCGGGATTCGACTTGACAAACACTTTTTAGGATGCGTTTGAAGGGGGTGTGAGAGTTGCCACCTAACATATTAAGGTGCGTTAGGGCACCGGTCTAGGATACTACGAACCTATTTTGTCATTTTAGTCTTAGTTCACCAGAGTTTGGTTAAGGGTTCAAATTACCTCAAAAGGAAGGTGTTAGGCACCTTCAACCTTTCTTGTGCTCATTGAAAGATAATTCCTTCTTAATTAATGCAAAGATTAAAAAATCTCATAACTCTCTCTAATAACTTTATGTGAACATCCATAATTCATAAGAGTTAATAGTATGTGGGAGTTACTACTTCATAAATGTACATCATTCAAATGACGATTAAATGTAACTTTGTGAATGAAAGACAATCAGAAGTCTTGAAAGCTACCACCCTTTATGACTTGTCATTAATTTAAGAGTAATGTTAATTTATGTACATTAACTCTGTTTGTCTTCGTTAATTCTTTTGATGAATGAAACGTAAATGATATACCTATTTAAGGAGTATCATTTGAGAACTAAAGATGCAAGAAGAAAATATAGGAAATAAATATTCTCCCCCCTTCATCAATTCTCTACCGTAATCTTGGCTTCTTATTATTTGACAATTTTGAACAATTGATTTAGGCAACCTCCAAACTTCCAGCCACGAGTGCACATGTTTGGAAGTAGATGTGGAACTTTGGGAAGCGACCGGCTAGAAGGATTTGCACCAGAGTCGGGCCAAAATCGCTTTCAAGGCAGTGGCTTGCCACGCCATAGTGTTTGTGACAACTCTCTTACTATCATTAATTTCATGTTCATATCAATATTGTAGCATTTTTTCCAACACTCATGGTTTTATCTATGGCTCATTCTTCACTTGCCCAAAATTTTCCCAAGGATATCGTTTTAGCCCACAACAATGCCCGTGCACAAGTTGATGTCCCACTCGTACCACTAAAATGGAACAAGACACTTGATGCCTATGCCTATCAGTATGCATCCACCAGATTAGCTGATTGTACTTTGGTGCATTCATATTCACCCTATGGTGAAAATCTTGCCATGGGCTACGACATCTTTTCGGCCGTGGAGGCCATTAACTTGTGGGTAGGAGAGAAACATTATGACTATGCCTCCAAATCTTGTAAACAAGATATGTGCAGGCATTATACTCAAGTGATATGGAAAAACACTCATGAAGTTGAATGTGGAAGATTGAAATGTGATAATGGTGAAGCGTGGTTTGTGTCATGCAACTATTATCCCCTTGGAAATTACATCGGCGGGAAGCCTTATTGATTAATTAATTAATTGAGATGCATTGTTTCAATAATTTATAGTAATTGCATTACTCATCCCATGTAAGCCAAGTATATATAATATAGGTTCCAATATCGGTATGTAATATGAAAAGTTGTCCTTAGCTCCCCTGAGACAAAATGGAGTTTAATTAATAAATAAAGACTAATTTTGGATCAAGTATATACATATATATTTGAGTATATTCTTTATGATTTA
>NW_025860778.1:0-1328 GCF_002878395.1 Capsicum annuum
TAAAAATAAAACTTCCATCTTAAATTTATCAAAATAAAAGAGATTTTATTATTTATGTCACTTTATTTAAAAGCATATCACTTTATTGTAAAATATTAAAATTTATAAATATAAATGAACATACGAATTAGTCAAATAAATTTAATGTATAAATTAAAATTATGTTTATACAGTGTAATCTCTTAATGGAAAAATATATCATCATAAAAAATTTATGAGTAGTGAAGGTTGTGATTAAAAATTATGTGAATATACATGAATGTGAAAAATGATGTATAAAAGAGGGTTTAAGGAGGATATTTTTGTTATTTTATCCCGGTATAAGTTATCCTGATATTACTATTTCACCCACATGTAGAAATAACTTATCCCAGTATTAATTAATAATCCTGGGGTAAGTTATCCCACACTTGATAGCCAAACAAGGGATAAGGATGTACTAAAAACTTATCCAAAGATTACCACCCCTTATTCCTCACACCAAACAACCGCTAAGAATAGTGGTGGATATGGTGTATAGTCTTGTTGGAATTAGTAATGTTGATATTATTTCTCATCAGCTGTTTAACTTGGTATATTTTTGTAATGACTTGAATTTGTAGTCTTGTGTTTTGATTATTTTATCCTTCTCTGTAACTGCTACATATTGAGTTTGACGTTCGGAGATAGTTGACATAGATTCCGATACAATCGAGAATGAGTTGTGTGAGTTTGTGGTTTTAGAGGCTTGAGAAGCCATACAGTTAAATTTGATCAACATTTATTATTTTGAGAGTCGGATGGCTAAACGAACTGTGCCAACAGATTCAAAATGTTGAATTTTGATTAGTAGCGTGATTGGTTCAGTTTTGAGACTTTTATAACTCATTTTGATTCTTTGTTTGAAAAATAGAGAAACTGAACTTGGAGGTTAATCTATTGATAATGTCCTCATTTCAAAAATATGATATCGTTATTGAGTCTGAAACATCAAAATTAGTCCAGTAGTATATATGGTTTACTTCTATCGAACTCCGAACAAATTTTGAGGATCCGTTTGATATATTCAAAGTCACGCAAAATCACCTGGTGCACAACTGATATCTAGTGCATCAGACCCTTCATCGCGATCGCATCATCACGTGTCATGATTGCGGGCCTTGACGATTACCTTTATCGAGATTGAATGGTTATGGTATCATAACCGCGATGAGTATTCGGGTTGACCAGATTGGCTTTGTCCATCGCGATAGAGAGGCCTTTTTCTCGCTGTCATGATGACCAACTTAAGCCCCACTCAATGTTGACCCTCGCAATCGCAAAGTGGGGCCCGCAATTGCGAGGTATCA
>NW_025860779.1:0-1627 GCF_002878395.1 Capsicum annuum
ACTTAGCACCCAGATGAATTTCTCTAACATTCCTTCTACTTCCAAAATCACTGATAAAGACGAATATATTTTATCAAAACCTTGTATTCAAAGACCTCTCGAAATAGACGGGTTTGAAAAGGTTTCTCAATTAGACCAATTAAAAAAACTCTTAGATAAAAAATTCTCTCGTTTAAACATTCAACCCCTTAATATTTCTGATGATTTTGTACAAAATCTTGAGTCTAATTTTGCTGAGAATATTGATTCTGCTGAAAATCCTGGCATTATAATCTCTTCCGAGCTTAATAAGCTCAAAGGTATGATTAAAAAACAACCGGAAAAGAAGTACGCTGATATTCCCCGTATGTCTACAGCATATAATCCACGCCCAACTCCTCAAGATGTTCTAATAGAGGAAAGGGAATGGAATCAGACAAATACTTCTTATAGTGGAGAAGCTATTTATGAATGGAATATTAATGGATTATCTGACCGACAAATCTCTATTCTTATTCATCGAATGTCCATGTATGCTACTATTACCACAACCACTACTTCGCTAGAAAATAGGGCCAATCGTACTGACCAAACAATTTGTAAAATAATTGTTGCGGGATTTGCTGGCCAACTTCGAGGCTGGTGGGATAATTTCCTTGATGATACTAAACACGAGGCTATTTTTAACACCACCAATGATCAACCCGAAAAAGATAATCTAGGGCGACCTCTTCGGGCAGGACGTTCAGATGCTATCTATACCCTTATGCTGACGATTATTGAACATTTTGGAGGAAGATTTACCAATCAATATGAAAACATTAGAACACTGCTTAATGGGTTAAAATGTAAACACTTAGGTGAATTTAGATGGTATAAAGACACCTTTCTTAGTAGGGTTATGGATTTACCCGAAAGTAAGTATGACCATTGGAAAGCTAAATTCATTGATGGCCTTCCACCCTTATTTGCTGAAAGAGTTAGAAAAACCCTTCGAGGATTTTATGGAGAAGTCCAGTATTCAGAAAAGACTTATGGTCAGCTTATTGTAGCTTGTACTCAAGAAGGCTTAGCCCTCTATAACGAGTTGAAATTATCTAGACAAATTAAGCTTGATAAGCTCAGAGAAAAATCTCAATTAGGAGACTTTTGTGAGCAATTTGGTATGGATAAACCCTTCGTACGAAAACCCCAAAAGTATTCTAAACCCTATAGAAATAAACGTTCCAGGCATAGAAGCAAGGAAGAACGTGAGGCTAGAAAATCCTTCCGTAAGTCTACTAGATTCACAAAAAATCGATCAAAAAGAGATTTAGCCAAAATTAAATGCTATAAATGTAACCAGTATGGTCATATAGCTCCAAACTGCAAATTACAAAAACTCAAGTCCTTAGGACTTTCTGAAGAAGTTCATGATCAAGTCTATAACTTCTTATACTCCTCTGCTTCCGAATCTGATTCTACTTCTGAAAATGATTTTGAATTACCTAATTCTGATAGTGAGCTCGATCAGGATAATAAATGTAATGATTGTGATAATAATATTTGCAATTGTGATGAAATGATGTATAAACTACAAGCGCAATTCGAAGACCTTAATTTAAATGTTCAAACTCTTACTGCCGAAAACGTCCTTGAATTACTAAAA
>NW_025860780.1:0-1162 GCF_002878395.1 Capsicum annuum
AAAAAAAAATGAAAAAAAAGAAGAAGAGGAAAACACGAAAAGGAAAAAAATGAGAAAAAGCACCAAAAAACAAAAAAAAGGGAAAAACAAAGAAAGAGAAATAGAAGTTAGAGATAGAAGAGAGAAAAAAATGAAAAAAAAAAAGAAATGAAAATAGAAAAAAAAATGAGAAAAAGGTTGGTACATGTAATTACTTCATTGTGTTTGTATTTTATATCAAATAGAGTCGGTTGCATACAGTTAAAATATTAGTTATAAATGATAATTTTGAAAATTAGGTCATGGGCTCCCCCAATTTGTTGAAAGTTAGGCTATTTATAGAAAAAATTTCATCCTAAAAATATACATAGGAGTGAAATAAAGTTATTAGAAGTTAACAATTGTGTTGACTGAAAATTTAAAGTATTCTTATATATTTTCGCGAGAAAATGGTCTATTACCCTCCCCCCTCCCAATTTTTAGCTGAAATTTCATCGACACACTCAACCTTCACGGGAGTCCCATTACCTCTATAAATATTTTTTTCCTATATTTAGTACACCCCTCTCCCCTCCCCCCTCCCAATTGATGACCTATCATGGGAGGTGAGAACACCGCCAGTAGGTGCTTCAATTGGAGCATTAAGACTTCAAAATCATTAATTTAGGTGTCACGTGAATAATACATGTAATTTGTTTTAATAATTAAATATTATTCTCTTCTTTAATTAACAAAAAGCCCCAACGGTAATATTCCTTTTCTCTGTTTTCTCTCTTCCTCATCTGCAATCTTCATCTCCTCCATTTATTTTTTATTTTCTTTCAAAAGAACTTAGGGTTTAGTTGTTAATCCCAATTTCTAGTTTAAATTTTGAAGGTGTGATTTGTAATCTTCTCCAATGTTAATTTAGGGTTTGTAATTTGTTGATTGATTTTGTCGGAATTCTTCAAATGACAAATGCAGAATTGAATAAGCTTTGTATGGATGAATCCGACCCAATGCTCAATGCTATAGTAAGATGCAAACATGGTATTTTGCCGAACTTGTAAACTTCATGGTCGAAATCAAATTCGAAAAGAAGATTTTAATCTTGTCCCTACTATGGTGTATGCATTTATTTTCATTATATTTTGCTTCACTTTACATTCGATTGTGCTAATGTACTGATTTTTTTTTTATAACA
>NW_025860781.1:0-1134 GCF_002878395.1 Capsicum annuum
GATAAGATAGAACAAAATTTAGATTATCTTAAGTCTCAAGAAGTAGAAATCGACAGAAAAATCCAGTATTTAAACCATAAGTTTAATTTGGAAAAAATACCTACAAAATTTGAAATCGAAAAACTAATAGCAACTATAATAGAAAAACCTAAAGAATTGGAATTAAAAACAACTCAACTAATATCTAAGCTTGTAGAACAGGTTGAAAACATAACAACAGAAATCAAAGACTTACAAGAAGTAACAAAAAGATTAGAAGAAATATCACTTTCATGAGCGAAGAAGATATAAATTACAATAAAGCACTAGAAGAATCAAAAAATTATCATAGTGATCCTGAAGGACTATCTAGGCATATACCTTCAAGTCAAACAGATAAAATCCTACTAAAACAAAATAACACTATAGTAGAATTACTATTAGATTTACACAAAAAGATAGACATCTTAATAAAAGACAAAGAAACTCAAAAACCTCTCCACAAAGAGCCAGAGTTATCCGAACTACACAAGAAAATAGACATCTTAATAAATAAAGAAACCCAACCAAAAAATAACCTAGAAATAGACGAACTAGTTAACCAATTAAAAAGAATTGAATTAACTCCTAAACAAGAACGAAAAAACATAATACGAAAACCACAAAAATGGACTTTCTATCAAATAGACGGAGAGCCATCGAAAATAATACAGGACAGGAAGAAGAAAGACAAAGAATAAGTTTTTCAGAAAATAGAATAGGAAATAATAATATATTAGCTAGAATATACAGAAGACAACCTAATGCAGAACAGAATCAAGAACTTACCGAAATCATAGATGTAGACAAAGACCTACAAATTTTTCAACAACATCAATTAAAATTATTAAATCCTAAGACACCATATAATGCAGGATATTTTTCTACAGATAACCAGTTATATCGACACTATAGAGAAGAACAAATATCTGTCATAGGAGAAGACTTTAAAATATTAGATTTAGTAAATGCTCATTCTCTAAAACATCTAAAAAATAGAATGGTATTAATGCATATGGGTTTAATAGTTATAGGAATAAAAGGTTTAACTAGAAAAAATTTAGGATCTAAAGTATTGATAACCATATATGATGATAGATGGTCAGACATTAAAAA
>NW_025860782.1:0-3314 GCF_002878395.1 Capsicum annuum
AAGGTAAAGAAACACCAGCCGAAGAAGTACTAGCTGCTGCAGATGCTGAAATAGAAGATGAAGAAGGCGAGCATGAAGAAGCAGCCGAAGCTGCTGAGAAAAAAGGAGGTGAAGCTGACCAAAAAGATTTGGTCATGGATATCGTAGGTGAAATCAATAGTAACATTTGTGTTGATGAGGAATACAGGGAAAAAGACATTTGAATGCTAATATTGTTAATGTGTTGTTGAATGATTGGTAGTTAGGATCGGACAAATATTTTTTTATTAGAAACATTATTTTATTTTATGGTAATGGTTATGATTCTGCATTGAATTTGTCTCTATCAAACTGATTAGTGGCATTACCATTTAAATATGCAGGGTGTTGTCATAGTTGGTGCAGTGTATGGTTAATGTCATAGAATGCATACATAATCTTTCGTATATTGCTTGCATGGTCTATCATTACCATACTGGTCGGATTTAAGTCGACGTGTTGTTTGATCGACCATGATTCTATCAAAAATAGTATTAACATTATAGAAAAATAGAAGTATTATTATTTATTCAATATCACTACATGCATGTTACACCTTTCCAAAGAACGAATACTAGCATTATAGCACATAACATCATTTTTAGGTCATTCTCCCTTTCTTCGGCCAAAATCAATTTTTATTTTAGTTGATCCCTCTCCATTTTGGTGTCATGTAGCAACACTTTAAAGTGATCCCTCCATTCTTCGGATTTTTTGAACAAAGTCATGAGAAAATCTTTATTTTCGTCGCATTGTTGGAGCCTTTGTAGTAGATTAAATTTTGCCAAGCCTTGAAAGTTTGATGTCTCGGGTACCGGACTCAACATTGATGGATTGGTTGGAGGTGATAGCTCATTAAGCCATTTAATAAATGAGCATGTGCCATTATCCTAGAAAAAATAATAATTACATTACAACGAACTTAACTTCATAAAAAAGACACACACCGCTTATCTTCGCAATTGCACAATTATAAAATTTGCGACCTGATTTTAATAGTCTGTGCGTGATGTCCTCAGGGCAGCCGCATTCCCACAATGAAAAATTAGAGTATATTTAGAATTGGATGTTTGAGAGGCTTGAGACATTGTAGAATTTTTAAAAACAAAACAAAGCAAATGAAATAAAATAATAAGGGATGACCGACCTTATATCTGAAGTAAAAATGAAGTCTTGACACTGATGGATTATAAAAGTAGCCGTTTATTACCGTTGGAGTAGTAATTGTATTTTTTGAACTGGTGGTGACACTTAATAGAACATCATAGATCATGGCTTATGCCAGCCATCGATTAGACTAGTCAACCGTAGACTTACATCTTTAGATATGCATCAATTAATATCCTAAGAGTTTTGCGGAGAAATTTGGCCTTTTTGAGAGTTGCCATTTCTATTTGAAAAGGAATTAAGAAACCGTTAGAGAGTTACTTAAAACGATTCAAAATAGAAAAATCGTTTTAAGTTAGAGATTCCGAGTAAGCGGTTCCTATTAACATTTTAGGAAGGTGTTAGACACCTAAAACGTCCGCTAACTTACATTTATCCGAACTGTTTGAAAACGTCTTTTGACTAACTTTGGAAGATCGGTTTGTTGAAAAAGTAATTGATTAAGGAAAAGGTTTTTGCAAAATCAGTTTCTTAGCGACTTAGTTATGGATTTAACTAGGTTCGCAAAGAGACAAGCAAACAAGTAAATGAAAGGAAAAATGGGAAAAAGCGGGGAAGTAGTGATTTAGGCTTTTAAGCCCAAACCGTCGACCCTGTCCTAATCGAGTTGAATTTTTGACCCATTTTCACCTATCCTAATTCTATGTTTTCGAGCCTTTAGCTCGAGTTCCGCTTCACCTGTATTAAGTACAACTTTGACTTCAAGGCCCAAATGAATAAATAAGAAAATAAATAAATAAATAAAGACGGGAATAAGTAAATGGAAAAAATAATAAATGAGACTTTTGAATCTCGTAGCTGCTTCAAAGATGAAACTCTAATCTACTTTCTTCTTCCTTCAACGACTCGCATTCGTATGCTATGCTACCTTATACTCTCTTCTAGGCTCAACTCAATGGATGGGCCTTATTGTCCCATTAGGGAATGCAAAGAGTCCGTTTGGACTCCAACGAATTCACATGCATCGAAATAAAGAAAAAAGGGGTAAGGCACTGCATTAGAACTTTGAACTTAGTGTAACTAATCATTGATCATAATAAGCCACAAATAGCAATCAGAAAGATTATACTTCATGCTCAAGGTGGTCCCACGGAATACATAAGAGAATTTAGCATCCATTATCACATTCAGGAAAAAACACTGGGAAAGGGTTTCGGGGTTTAAATTTTATGAGTGTTCTATCTATACTTTTTCAAACATATCATCAACGATCATCGAAGTTATGAATAGACAGAAGGTAATCTTAAAATGCGGGATTGTACATGAAGCATAAACTACTCAACTCTAAGTTATAGCATACTGTACCCATCATAATTGTTCAGTCGATTAATGCACAATTATTCAGATTAATTCAAAAGCAAGCAATAATTCTATTAGTCGTATCGAGCTTTTATGTTCACATAGATTCATTAAGTCATGCAGAAACTTTACCCCATTCGAAGCCTACTTCCTCACATATTGCAGAAAACCCCAACCAAGAAAGAAAGCAAGGAAAAGCGAGAATGAAACATGGAGGAAGAAATAATGAGACACTCTAAAGGAAAACAAATAGAGCAAAAGAGGGGGAGGGGGGAGGGGCAACGCAATCTGCAAACCATGGTCAGTTGAATAAGTCCTTTAAACCTAGCCAAGTGGCGGGAAACAATCCATGTACTGATCCAACTATCATTCAATTAGGCTAACAGTCTTGAGCAGATACTCCTCTCCTTACCAAATAATGCAAGAATATAAACCAAGGTTTATTAGAGATTCCCTAGATTGTTATCATAGCTCTATGGCAAACTCCTAGGTCTCTTTTAAAATCATCGAATTAAAAAGACCTCGTGAGTCGCATTAAATTAGACAAACAAATGCCTCAAAATAGATAATAGAAAATTCAAGAAAAACAAAACCCCAGAAGTTCCTCTTTTACTCCAAATAAACCTCAAACTACTTAAAGTCGCGATAGTGCAAAACAGCCTCCCAAATTTCCATTATTCAAAACAAGCTTGAGAATCGAATACGGCTATTCTTCAACTATGGTCTTACAAAACCTCAAGAGTTTTAGACCTTGAAATTAATAACTAAAAGAAATATAGGAGTCATCCTTGAGGGAGAATACACACATAGCAATGCTTTTGGACATCGAC
>NW_025860783.1:0-1285 GCF_002878395.1 Capsicum annuum
AAAGAATGGAGGAGAAAAATGAGGGGCTGGGGGGTGTAGGGGTGGGGACGAGCGGGGTGTGGCAGTGGGGACGGGAGGGAAAAAAACTTTTTTTTTTTTAATTTTTAATAATATTTTTTAAATGATTTTTTAATTTTTAAAAATATTTTTAAATTAAAAAAGATGAAGGGAAAAAAGTTTTTTTTTTTTAATTTTTAAATATATTTTTTAATAATTTTAAATTTAAAAAGATGGAGGGAAAAAAAGGACCCTTTTTATTTTTATTTTTAAATTTTAATATTATTTTTATTTTTTTTAATTATTTTAATATAAAATTGATCCTCTCTCACACCCCTAGGCGAGTGGTTACTCTCTTTGTCCTAGTCACCAGGACCTTGCCACAGTTAAAGGGTGTGAAATGTTGCTCTTTGATGGATTCAAAGGTCCAGATGACAAACGTCTAAGTAGATAGTAGAGGGATACAGAAGATCATTTTTGCCAAAATGTAATATAGTTTGAGTTTGTTCAGAAAAAAAAGAGCAGTAGAAAGACAAGTTGTTCCTTATATGCAGTTTGAAAAAAATTAATAAATAAAAAAGGCAAAATGCTTTATTGGACCCCTATACTATGTCAGTTTTGTAAGTTGAACACTTCAACTTACATGTTTGTCATCTGGACCCTTGAACCGATGAAAAAACAGCATTTCGCGTCCTTGACCATTGACCTTGCCTATGTGGCAAGGTCATGGTAACTAGGATAAAGAGAGTGTAACCACTCGCCTAAAGGTGCGAGTGGGGGTTAATTTTTGGCCAATTTTACATTAAAAAAGATAAAAATAATATTAAAATTTAAAAAAAAATAAAAAGAGTTCTTTTTTTCCCTCCATCTTCTTAAATTTAAAAATATTTTTAAAAATTTAAAAATAATTTAAAAATACTTTTAAAAGTTTGAAAAAAAATTAAAAATTTTAATTTTTTTTTTAAAAGGAACCTTTTTTCCCTCCATCTTTTTTAATTTAAAAATATTTTAAAAATAATTTAAAATTATTTTTAAAAATTAAAAAATCATTTTAAAAATATTTTTTAAAAATTAAAAAAAAATCCCTCCACACCCCACCCAGCCTCTCCCCCCCCCCTCACCCCCCCCCCTTCCTCCTGCCCCCCCCTCCACCCCACCTAGCCCCACGCACCCCCCTCCCCCAACCCCACCCCACTCCAGCCCCACCCAGTCCCTCACCCCACAATTAATTTAAATTAAATATTTTAAATAGGTAAATCATATTTAAATTAATTAATTATTTAAGTAA
>NW_025860784.1:0-1060 GCF_002878395.1 Capsicum annuum
ACTACGGACTTGTTGCAGAAAAAAGGCAGGGGGGTGGACTCATGATGACAGATATAAAGCGGTAACACATAGGATAAATACTATAAACAAAGAGCACAAAAAACGCACAAAAGTGAAACAATAACACAAACAAAATCACAAAAAATCTTATACACTCGTAATGTCAAACAAAGCTGATACGACTCCCAAAATAGCTCGAATTCTGAAAACTTGTCATTGTCCCCAGCAGAGTCGCCAGATGCTGTCACAGCCCTTTTTACGTACTCCAAAAGATTTATATCTTAAGTTCAAAAGGGTTTTATTATTTAAGTGACAAGAAATGAAAATTTGTTTCGGAAAAGGATTATTTACATTTTTTACTCAGAGTCACCACTTGGCATAATCTGGTGTGCCAAGTCACCATTGGAAAAATCCTTTTCAAAACCATTTGACTCTTTAAACTGGTTTACGAACAGAGACTCCGGCTAAGGAATTCTGTGGACCGAGGGGAAGGTGTTAGGCACCCCTCGATCCCGTGGTTTGACCACGGTCGCTTGGCAGAGCGTATCGGCTAGATTGACATTAAGAAATGTATAAACCACACAAAAGCACGCAAAATAATCAAACAATAAACAAAACAATCCAAAATGTAAAGTCCAGTCCAAAAATAGAAAAATACGAAAATATAAATCCTATTTTAAACTAAATCTAGACTAAGCTCCAATGCCTTACCCGATGCCGCGGGCCTTCATCACGATCATTTTCCACCAACATGATATGTCGGGGCATTCCCCGGTGAATAAGTACAGAAGACCTAGGGGCATTCCCTGGCTAAATGAATACATTTGCATCGAATGCGATAAAGTAGAAAACATTCAACACATACTCCACATTCAAACATCCAACGAAACACTTATTTCTAAATTTTACCTACCCGAACCTACGATTGCCTATCCACTTGACCTATCATGATACAATCCAATTCGATAATAGTCAGTAATGAATCAAAACAAACAACCTTCAACTTATTTGACTATCAATTTTCAATCCCGACCCCCAAATCAACAAGCTTAATCCTCAA
>NW_025860785.1:0-1705 GCF_002878395.1 Capsicum annuum
TTCTTGAAGCTAATTTAGGTTTAGTTTTTTTTTTTTAATTATTATGAATTGAAATATTGATAGTAACTATATTTCAAGAGATAAATTTATTTGTGTTGAATTAACTTTTATAAAATATTAGTTTGTTTTTTAAGCTAATTTAGGTTTAGATTTTTTTATTTTTTTTTTATGAATTGAAATCGTGATAGTATCTATATTTGAAGTAATAAATTTGCTTGTGATTTGGAATAGGTTTTTCTTAAATTTTATGTGTTCTTGAAGTTTAATAATAAACTATCTTGTATTCTTGAAGACAATTGCTAACTGAGATTTTAGTTTTAAAAAATAATATATGAATTATACATTATCTACAATTGATAGTAAAAATTGTGATTGGAAGGGACTAAGCTTGTTGTTTTGCCACTACGCAACATGAACGGGTTTTTCATTGGTCAGGGGTGTAAACTTCTTCCATCAATTTATTTTAGGGATGCAGATTCTTTTGCATTTTGGTAACTTGAGCACATATTAGAATCAACTACTGTCAAGCTTGATGTTCTTTAATGTAACATTTATTTTTATATCAATTGCTATTTTTTAATAATGTGTTCTTCATGTATATTTTATTTATTAATGTGAAATACACGTGCAAAGTACGTATACTAAACTAGTTAAAATAAATATATGATGGTAACTTTTTACAATCCTGAAGAAATGAATTAGTGAACCGATGGTCTAGGTCACATTTTATTTGAATTAAAACTAGATATTTAAATGAACTAATTTCTTGACACATGCGTTGAACCTTGTTTGAGCTCCTCTTCCCCTTTCTAGACAAGAAAGGGGAAGGGAAAATGTCTAGAAAGGGGAAGGGAAAATCCTTTCCACTTATGAATTGCAGTTTCACTTTCTAGGGATTCAAGTTTGTGAAATGTCTTTTAATTCTGACTCAATAGTCAAATTTTGTACACAAGTGTGAGTCGAAAGGAGCAAAAATAAGCTCTATAAGATAGGCGACTTATTGAATTCCTTCCGTTACACGTATACAACGAATTATATTCACTTTTATGAATATAATGATATTAAAAGTACAACCGTGAAATCTTTTTCGATTAAATAATTATCTTTAGATATAATTAAAAGATAGATGCTCTATAAAAGTAAGTTTTAGAAAAAATATGGATCAAAATAATGAAAGTAAGAGCACAATTTTTTGAAATGTTGTGCACATAAGTCGATTTCATACAAAGCACTAAGGGGTCGTTTGGTTTGGTGTGAGGTATTAAAACATGTAGTCCCGGGATAAAATAATAGTCCTAGGACAAAGTTCTTGATGCTATGGACCGTTTGGTTTGCAAATAATTTCGGGATAAAATAATAATCTCGAGATAAAACTTTTTATCCGTCGTTTGGTTGAAAATATTTGGGATAACTTATCCCGGGACTAATAATTAGTCCCGGGATAAGTTATCCTCCCAATTAGTGGGATAACAATTCCAACATTATTCTTACATGGGATAAAATCATAAAATGACAATGTTACCCTTAAATTCTTTGATTTTTCACCTCCATACACATAATTTGAGTGCTAAAATTTGAGTGCATAATTTAAAATTTTTACTAAAAATATTTCTGTGAAGCTACTATAATTTGAGTGCATAATTATATTTCTCAGGCTAACACAATTAAATTTATTATAATTTATTATTCATACTATAATTTAAAT
>NW_025860786.1:0-49049 GCF_002878395.1 Capsicum annuum
TCCAACAACTAGGTAATAGTATGATCCAACAATAATCATACATATAAATAATATACATCACATTATACCATACCATAATCTAAATTACTTAATTAACAAATATTTTAACACACTATAAAATTAATTACAACATAAAATTTCAACCCTTATGTTTTGTACTAACCTCTACTGATAAGAATACCCTATTTCAGCATTTCAATATTAGTAAAATACCAATTGGGACCAATGAATCGCAATTTTAATGGTTGAAATACCTAATGAAATCTTCTAGATACCACCCAGACATAACTTAGACAGACAACATTGAGATGGCATAATAGGGAAAAAGTGAAATTGATTCCCAGATATGTTATAGCCTCCTTTAGATTTGATGTGGACGTCAACACACCAATCTACAAAACTTAACTTAATATTTGCTCTTATATTGGAAGACTGGTAACCAAGCCTCAGATAACATTATTTAACAACCCCACCACCGAATCATGTTGGCCACTAACCTACTCTACCCTAAATATGCAAATCCTTTTACTCAACCATTCAACATTGTCAAACTTACTATACTATTCACTTAGCTAATTTATGTCTTCCATATTAATAACTAATCAATAATTTCAAATACGCTACCCAATTAGATTCATTCAAAAATAATTTAAGTCCTTCGATAACATAAAATAAATATGAAAAATAACAACAAGAGACTTTCAAAAATATAGCCTAAATCGGTACAAGGGCACTAGACATAAAGTACAGATATCCATGACTTAACATCTATGAAATACTGAAAGGGTAGGAGCTATTAGAAAATAATCACCGTCCAACAATCAGATAATGATAGATTAACATAGTGAAAAAAATAAGAAATAGGAATGAAGAATGAAACTTTACAATAGATTTTTCATAGATGTTTGACTTTCATGCATTAAGCATATAGGTAGATCTCCTTCGTAGAACTTTGGATTTCACCCTCACCCAAGAATTTTATTTCGATAAGGATACTCATGCCCGAGTGCTTCAAGATCAAGTTTGACTTCATCAACAAGCTCTATTAAACTCCAACTGACCTACAACACACTATACCCCTACACTTACTATATATTACAGTAGTTAGTAATTGTAGTGTTAGTACAAACCGCATGTACTGATAGGTTACATCGGTCAACTAGGGTTAAAAACAAATGATAATAATAAAAAAAAGTAAAGAAATGTTAATTAACATTAAATCTTATTACTAAATAGCATTTATAGAAGTATTACTACTTACACTTAGACTCTACATAAACCAACTAAAATTTATTACTATAACATCCCTCAAACTCCAAGCTAAACTTCTAACTGTTCGTCATATGTTTAACAGATCAAAAGCAATTATTTTAACCATAGATAACTGCCATGATCATTTACCTAGTGTGTGAAGTGTTTTTAACTTGAAAAATATTTATAGAAAATATTTAGAACAAAGTTGAGATGAGAGATTTGATATAGGTTGACTTTTAGTATTTGATCCTACAAAGGTAAAATTTAATCAAGTATAATATATAGAATATATAAATATAAAAATAAAGACCCACCAAATGAAAGGTATTTGATTTCTCTTTCAAATGCATCAAATTTTATCTTAATTCGATACAATAGTGAAAAGTTATGTGTATTTTTATGAGAAAACTAGTACGGGTCTACGGTAGTGGCATGACATAAAAGTTATGCTCTACTTTAAGATTGTGACACACTTGTTGTGCACCTTTTTAAGATCTTGCCACATTTGTGGTTACGATGATACTAAATCCTTATTTTCCTTTATTTTTTAGGGTAAATTGGTCATTTATGTCATAAAAGATCCTATAAATTATACTTAAATGTTTTCACTTATTACATAACATAAATTCATCATGTTGTTTCCTTCTAAACTCTCAATAACACCAAATACAAGGGTTTCTCTAAAAAATTCAACCTCAAGGGCTCCCAACTCAACGTTCCTCCAAGAAATTAATAAGTTCAGGGATGTAGGTGTTTAATGAGGTCATTATTTCATCCACTTGCCCACATTATTATTTTAAAAACATGATTCCATGAATTTTGATGAGCTAGGGATTTTACCCAGTTGTGATTTCAAGTTGCAATTTCGTTCTTCATGACATATTTACATACATGAACATATTTTAGTGATTATTTATGAAATATTACAACCATATTAGTGTATTCCAGTTATACTCAAGTTCATGCATGATTTTCATGGTTTTACTCAAGTATTATGATTAAGGAATACATGATATATCTTTTACTCTAGCTATCACACTTTATCAATATGTTTTGATCTATTGATCACATATTATAGGCTATTACAACATAATTATGATTTTAGTTTTGATCTTATGATATCAAACGTGGTATGATATTCACATATTTACTTATGAATGCCAATTAACAACAAAATCATGATCAATTTTAAGACATATCAACCTATATGCTTACTTTATGATGCATTTCATATATTCTGAACACTAGTATATTTTGGGGGCAGTGTTTAGCACCAAAGGAATTGGGTTCAGTGCACTCAAATACTTAAACTACATACCACCATAGTTTAAAAAAGGGTCCTCTCTAGTTGAGAGCGTTTAATTTCAAAGAAAGTCCTTGTCAGTTGGGAGTATCTTTCTTCTTATGAGTGAATTCGTGCCAGTCATATTTCTATATCAATGATAAGGAATAAAGATACCCTTGTCAATATGGGTCAAGATATTTGAATTCATGTTTGCTCATATAGTTTAGGCTGGTTAAAATAATCTCCCACAAAAATATTGATTTTAGAAAATAAGTGTAACAACTCACTAATTTAACTAGATTTTACTTTTCTAATTATGCTTTTAAATATTTCAGTTTTTCAACTTTATTCATAAACATGGTAAGTCTGTATACACTTAGCATGTATGTTATATTTTATGATATATATCAGTTTTAATTTTTGCATGCCTTTCTATATAATTAGTACAATCTAAAAGTATTAACCACAAGCACGTTTGTATTGATAACTTGTTTTATAATGTAGGTATAAATTGTAGATCATAAAATTATGATCAAGCAGTCGCAGCCTCTAGCCCGTAGGTAATGAATTCTCTTAATTCAAGAACTGAAGTTAATTATATATCTAGTATTTATCATATTTTATTTGTATTGATTAGGGATAGTTGGGGGTCATGTCACAACTACCTATATTGAGTATTAGGCTTCATCGATAGTCTGTTAGAGTTGAAGTATTTAGTTCTAGTTTTCTTTTGTATAACCAATGTTGTACACTTCTATCACTAACATATTGAAATAGATTATCTCATGATTATGCTTCCACTAAGTAAGTTTTAATTTTATAGAATATTTATTAGTTTCTCATGCTTTATGTCAATACAATGGGTTAGTTTGGTATCACTCCAGGTTCTACAAACCGTTTCATGTCAGGGGTAGTCTCTAGGCATTAAAATTACTTTTCCATATCTTTATTCGTCGATAATTTAGTCTATCTTACAATGTTCTTTCAATTACATAAGCTTGTCTCAATCCAAGCAGAACCAAATACTACTCAATCATAATTGTCAAAATTGGAACAATCAAAATAACTAATAGTACCAACAACTTTATACTAAAGGAATCACAATACACATCATGTATATAATTATATACACATGGAAACATGAGTTACACATAATTTAGGATGTACCTTATATTTACACTTGGCAACAATGTGTAATAAAAAACATAAAAATAATTGATCCACTTAAGTAACCACAAATATCATCAAACACCAATTCTTGAAAAAGAACATACCTCAAAATCATAATTTCGTCCATGCCAGGAACAACAAATAACGTATAAATATAAATATCCATCGAATCCATATGAATGAATGTATGTAATTATGCATAATTTTTCTTCCCATCTCAACTCATCTATAATATGATATCAATACTAACATGGCACTCAAACCATCATAACCAACATATCATATTTGTACTGTATGGTACCCGATCTATGATAACCAACATATCATATCCATATCAATATGGTAGCTGATTAATCTTAATCATCATATAATATTTGTACTTACATGTTACCTAATCCTTCATTACCAAATGTCATCAACAATGACTATGAATTTCCAAGTGAAGTTAATAATTATACGTAATACTTGAATGAAAATTGCAAACACTTAATGAATACATATGCAAGTCACTGCAGTCATAACAAAACATACAATTGAAGACAGCTAAGTAATAATAGTCAATAATCAGATGTATTCTAAAATTCCCATTCGGTACTTTCTAAATTGATCATCATCTAATCTAATAATCAATTAAACATGCCCAAAGACCAAATCATCAGGTATCCATTCAGTACTGCACATTCTACAAAGATTAATATCTATACTCTAGTTTACCATCTTATTATATTAACCAATTTTAGTGTCTTTATTTCACATTAATTGATAATTCAATTACTATTTGGTAACCTTTCATTTAAGTCACAACTAAGTTTCATGACCCTATCCCCTTTATAGTTGATATCCAACTTCTCGACTCTATTCAACTTGTAATTCTAACTAAGGTTATAAACTTTTACACATATTAAGTTTTGGTAATTGCAAAACTTATCCTTAGGTTCATAAGTTATATCATTATGCCCTCTTAGCACAATATTGATTTCACCCTTTTTTAAGACATTAGAGACTAGTTTACAGGTTAAAACGTCATCTAATTACTCTGCCATTATTCACATTCATATAGTAACTCAACAATTTATCAATCAATTCATACAAACAGAAATACCCATCAAAGGATCCATAAAAAAGATGATAATACAAAATTATCTTATTATTATGTTTTTTTTAACTAACTATTTTTCTCACCATATTCCATTTATCTTCATGGCAAAAGTATCAAATAGCTGAGAATAACAATAATCCATGATAATATTTATGCCTAATCGGTTTTTTATCAATTTAATCATCCAAACACCATGCCCAAAGGCCTAAGACATAAAATTTTCAAATATTACAAAAAGAATTAAGTGCATGTAGCCCAAGTATATGATGTATGACACCATAAACTACATTTTAAAGAAATATATTACTATTTAGAAAGGGGAGTTGACTCATTATGGTAAGGATATTACCATGCTAGGTTCCCTCCAATGTGTCTCAAAATCTCCCTCATAAACCCCAACCATTGTTATCTCATGGTTTTAAATATGAGGTGTTTTTAGAGTATTTTTAAATAAATTGGGAGATCTAGGGAAATAATAAAAGACAGGGCTTTTAGAAACCCCTTTGGTTGGCTACTACCCCTACCACTATAGTGATTAAACCGCTACAACAACCGATGTAGCAGTAGGAAACAGTCTAGCATAATTTGTTTTTTGGCCTTTTGTCTCAATCCCTTCTGGGCCACATTTTTTTTTCAATTTTATTTTTTCTCGATCTAATTTGAGCATATTATTTTTGAGGAATTTTCTCACATAACGATAGTTTGGATCATTATAAATAGCTATCAATTACTTCATTTACATCATTTTAAAATGGATAATAGAAATACGAGTACTAAATTATGGACTTGGATGGATTATGATCTCACACATGGGAGTTTGAGAAAATCCTCATGTGATATTTGATATGAAATTGATAAATTGACGTTAATACCAACCATATAGCATACCCACAACACTAATTAAACTTAGAAAATGTTACTTACCTAACCATTATCATATGGCCCTGATAAAACACCATTTAATCATCTCTAGTGTTTATCATAAATTTCTTTTCTTACATAGTCAAAGCCAATTCTTTTAATTGATAACATCATTCAAAAATGTTCAAAAGCATTTTTTAGAGCCCCCATATTATTTTATTATTTTTAACTCGTAGCAAGCTTTTGGTGATTTTTAATACTTAAAGGCCAAAATAAAATACTCACTCCCTGTAGAGTTTCCCTCGACTTTGTAGTTTGGTAAATTTATTAAAAATGTCCACATACATCTTTAGGTGTAATAGTGTGTTATAAAATTTTGGTGCCATTGCTGAGGAGCACAAATTTTTCTTTCCCCTTGGTGAGTGTTTTAATTTATTTGTGTCTTAAATTTTTGTTTAAATCCACATAATTTGTCATTTTTCATTCTTAGGTGATAGTATAGTATTCACGGGTGATACAACATAATCTCTGATAGATTATATAATGATGATGAGTTAATGAATGATGCAAGTTTAGAAAGTGGCATTCCCCCACAACCTACAGTATGGAATACCAACTTTCACATGGAAAGTTCTATGTTGCAACTCTTAAAAATTAAAGTCATACTTAGGGGTCAACCCCATGAAATTTCACACATACATCTAAATATCTTTGCCAATGTGTGCAACTTTTTCACTATTGCCAACATTACTCAAGAGTCAATTCATATGGTACTTTTACCATTTTTTCTTATGATGGGAGCTACTCAATGGATTGGATCTACTGAGAGGATCCATCATTTATTGGGTAGATCTTAAGTAAGGATTCCTTAACAGATTATTCCCACAATCCCAAATGCTTCAGTTGCGAGATGGAATCTCAATATTTAGTTAAATTCCAAATGATAATCACTATCAGGGTTGGATTTGGTTTAAGAAAAAACTCCTACAATATCGAAACTCTGAGTTAAATGACATAGTATTGTTGTGAACTTTTAATAAAGCACTTGTCTCTTGGAATAATATTGTGTCGAACGACTTGGTAGGTGGATCAATCATGGATCAAAACTTTGCCTAGATTTTATTGCTTGTATGATTAAAACATATAATGCTTGGTGAATAAAAGAGCCCAAGGCGGTAATGGGTGCTCCCTCCTTCCCCTCGAATGTCAAGAATGAAAGAAAAGAAGAGGAATATGATGAACATATATCTAAGATCATGGCACAAGTTCATCTCTTTACTAGGCATTTGATGGGAGTTAATCCTAGAAAACCTAATCATATAAAGATGAGGTGTTTAAAGCTTTATTTAAAGAGGATATATAATTCCTTAATTATTAGGCTAGGTTCTTGACCTACCTATAAAAGGTAGTCTAAGAATAAAGGTTGGAAGAAAGATCCTTGTTGATATTAGAGGGAGAAAGATTGTGATCATGATCATAACAATGATTTAAGAAATAGGGATAAGATCATTATTGGTGTAATTGAGATCATGTTTGTAAGGATAATAATAATTATAAATAAATGTATGTTCCTCTAAATGATGTGCCATATCAAAAGATATAATGTCCTAAATTTTTTTTATGATGAAAGAGAGTATAACCCTTGTTTAATTTTTCTTAGACAATTTTTTAAAATTTTGAAGCTGGCCTAGTCTTAGGTTAATTTTGAGGATATGATAGTCTAAGGAACTCTACTAGTAAATGTGTAATAAGTGGAGATTTTTTGAATCATTTTATGGAAAGGGATGAATTTAGGAAGTAATCGCAACATAATAAATAGATTTATAGAGTATATTTATAGAGATTACTATCTAAGAGATAGTTTATGATGTCAGATTTTGAGAGGTATATTTCCAAAGAGTGTAAATTGGAATGACTCTTGATTTAATGCCTCAGGACTATTGGAGCAAAAAAGAAATCACTACAACGATAAAAGTAACACTAAAACAATGAGCTTAATTAGCCTATGAGCCGCTACAGTTGTAACATTATTGCTGTAAGAGTAATGCTCAATGGTAATTTATCATTGTAGTGGCAACAATGCAGATATCTTGTTGTTTAAAGTAAAACTTGTTTTTTATTTCTAATTTTCCAAAAATAAGCAGTGGCTTAACAAGGGGTGTTCTTTTACACTTTTGGGGGCTTTAATCTTTTGAGGTATGATTTCTTTATTTTCAAAATTTGAATTAGTTCCTATAATACTTAAAAATTGCTAGAACCATATTCATGGTTGAAATTAGGGTTTATCACTAATTTATGAACTCAAGGTAAATTAATAGGAATTTGATATGTTAAGTTGATAGTGATCCTAGGATGTTATAAAACACTTGATTGGATAAAATATTTATTGTTCATGCTACAATATGGATAATTTATGTGCTATAAAAGATAAAAATCCCTAAGCTGGAGAAGTAGGGAAAGATTATGGTTTAAATTTGTAATTATGTCCTTTTAATGGTTGGAAAATATGAGATTATTAAACTTAATGTGTAAACTTATTATTTATAGACCATGAACAAATTAAAAGAGAGAGGAAAAATAATCTTATGGACTTATAATAATTCAAGAAAGGGATTGATGTAGGTTATGTTTTATATAGAAAAAGCCTTTCTTAAATCCATGCTTATAGTAAATTAGGTGTTTGCAATTGCCTTCTGTCAATACTTGTGTTTATTGGCCAAATTGCATTTACATTAATATTTATGATAATGGTGCGGTGATATTGAGATCTCATTGATGATGATATTAACATGATGATTATGAGATGACTTTGATGATGATATTTAGATGAGAAAGAGATAATACATACATCTTTCATTCATGCATTCCTCATGTGCATTTAAATATACATTTATACATATATATTGTGATAAACCTTGGTGAAGAATTTAATTATGTGTAGACTTTGTGATGGTGTACTTGTATTTTTGATGATGTAAATTTTTATGTTCTTTATTAGCTTTGATTTTATTTTTATCTTGATCGATGTTACTTATATTTAGTTTTCTTATTTGTATAGTGTTAATTTGGGCCAACCTATAATACCTACAACTACCTGTTAATGTACAGATGATACTTGTGCTCTTTTTTATGATGAATGCAGAGCGTGCTCTTGGCTTTGAGATAAGACCTCAACTCTAGCTAGCATTCGCAGACATTGATTAAAGGGTGAGCACTATGATGGGGAAACTATTGAGTCTTCTCAAATTTGTTTTTTCCCTTATTTTAGGACTAAGATAGTTACATATTTTTGTATTTTTGGAAAATTTGTTAGATTTTAGTTTTTGTACACTGTTATATGTTCTTGTAAAGTGGCTTCGGGCTCTGAGGTAATGATATTTGCCTAAGTTAGGATTTTATTTTGGTCAATTATTACTGTTTATAGTGATTTTAAAATTAGAATTGGATGAAAATAACTTTTGAAGTTTCAGACTTAGTATGTATGGGTTGGGTTAGATGGTCATCTCGATATAATGTTAGGGTGGGTGCCATCAAGACCATTTGGGTCGTGACACAAGAGATCAAAAGTTCCTTCTCAAATGATAGAATAAAGGACATGATTGCACAAATTCTTGATAATATGGAAGGATACGATAATGATATTAGAAAACTAAAAAGTGATGTGTTTACCTAAAACTAATGAATATCTTCACATGCGGTTACTATCAAGCAATTTTTGGCCCAAATGGTCTAAATCTCAACTTAATTGAATGAAAGACAAAAATGTGTACTTCCAAGTATGTTATACCCCATAAAATTCTAAGCTTAATTAATTCCTTTACGCTTGTCAAGGGGTGGATCCCAGACTTAGAATAAATTTAGCTAAGTACTCAGACTTAGTGTCATTTTAGCCTATGAAGACTTAGTGCCATTTTAGCTTATGAAGGTTGGAAATATTACTTCATGACCTTTATGTCCATTAAATGTTGATCTTTAGGTTAATTCATGATCAGGAATGTCCGTAAGTGTTTCTAGACAAGTTTTGGATTTTTTAGAATTCGTTTAAAGCTTCTTTGAAATCCTAAAACAGTGGATAAATATAATCTTAGCGCACTGCATTGACTATCGTGTTGATTAATATTTCCCCCAGCTACTAGCATCTAATTCCGTGAATCAACGTGAACATGGCGTGATGTGTTAGCTATCCATCAATGCCATATATGCGTCGCATCGACCTGTGTATCGATAGCCCAATTTTCAGTCAATAAAGACCGCATTCTTGGGGGTATTTGGATTTTTTACCCACGTCCTTCATCCTCCAATACACGAAATTAAACCCTTTCGAGGGAAAATATACTCATTCATTCTCCAATTAGCTCAAGAACAAAACCCTAGGTGCTCAAATGTCAAATCAAGTACTCAAGATTCAACAATAAACTTTCAAAAATTCTTAAATAAAGGTATGTGAAGTGTTTATCAAAGGGTCTCTTCCACCCTTAGAGTCCAAGAATTAGCTTTTAAAATTCAAGTATATGAATTTCATGAATACCATGATGGCTTTGATAATATTCATGTTTATAATGATTATTTGAGTATCAAATCCATGAGTTAAGCTAAGTTTCATGTGGAGTTTATTTATTCATATGTCTTTCCATGTTAGATCATGTTAAAGCCTACAAATTGTGAATTTGTTGATTGAATTGTATTCTCACATGTTTATTAGTGTTATGCCAAGTTCTATACCTTCTGAGGGTTTGATAAATTATTTATGTGAACTATTAAGAGAATGAAATCATGCAAGTGTTTGTTAAAATACACCAATGAGTAAATGATGATCAAGCTTATAGTTTACATGCTTCATGTTTATGACATGTCTTTTAATTTATGCTTTCGAGTCCTGGGTGTTCTTGTACCTGAAAATTTAGTTGATTTCCTAGAGCCATTATCAGTCATAGAATAGTATCATTCATGTCATGATCAGTAGTACTCTCAGTCAGTTACAAAACTTAAGTAAAACTGAGTAGATTCAGTAGTAGTGCCATTTAACACATTATTCAGTTTTCACCTCAGTAAAATCTATTAGTTAGAAGAATTTAGTAGTATTCCATCAGTCAACAAAATTTAGTAAACTCAGTTCACTTTATTTCAATAGTAATCTTAGTAACCGTTTAGGCTAGCGTAGTACAGACTAGAAATCAATTTAGTGTCTATTCAGTTGGGAGTAGGATTCAGCACCGAGGTAAACCAGGGATTGAGTCATTCTTATCAGTAGAGGGTTTGACCCTTAGCAAATATCTTTGTGTTATAGAACTATGTAGCTAGCATAGGTTGGGATATCTTCCTGCCAATCATTATGAGGGTTGATACTCTTATCTAAGTTTTCCTGCTAGCAAGGGTTGACAAAAGATCATCCTGTCAGAGAGGGTTAACTCACAGTTTGTCCTTACCTATGACATGATATTGACACCCTTCCTACTGGTGTTATAGGTTGTAAGACAAATTAGTTAGAGAAGGGTCATGTCGGTTAGATGCTTACCTCCCACTGTCTCAATTTTAGTCTCCGTCTCAGAATTGAACTCAGTCTAGTTCTACAGATTTAGGACTATTAGGTATAGTTACTCAACTCAGTATGAAACTCAGTATAGTTCACTAGAATTTAGGATAGTCAGATAGAGTCACCCAGTTATCAGTTATGCAATATCAGTTATCCAGTAAATCAGTTGATTATTATTCAGACTTAGTGTTTAGTGTTGTTACAATTTCAATTATGATATTCGTATTCATGCATGTACTCTTATTCAGTCATAGTTATGTTATACAGTTATTATGTTCATGCACACAAATCGATGAATTTCATCCTTGCTCACTTAGCATATCAGTACATTCAAAGTCTTGACATATGTTTTTTACACTATGATGTCTTATATCATACGTTTCAACATGCAACCTCCAGAGCATCCTTAGTAAACAAGACTTTCAATATTCAACGTAGTGGTGAGTCCTTTTAGTTTGAGCACATGATTACTATTTATAGTATTTCAGTTTATGTCAGTTAACGAAGTTAGTTGGGGACTTGTCCCATCAACTCCACTATTTAGATAGTTAAAGGCTTCCCATACTAGTGTATTTCAGATAATTATTCGGATTTCAGTTTTATCTTTCAGTTTTGGTATTTAATACCACATTTAGTATTATTTAGTATTATTTATAGATTGAACCTTATGGCATATTTCCTCCTAATTCTGTATATTATACAGTGTTATTGTTTAGTTATTACAGCAGGTACCAGTCATGGGTTAGCTTGTGGTCCCTCAGCATTATGAGCACCATGTAGCATCTGGGGTACAGATATGGGTTGTTACAAACTTGGTATCAGAGGATAAGGTTCAATAAAGTCCTAGGAAGCAATTAAGCCACATCTAGTAGTATCATGTGCATGGGTGTATTGCACATCACACTTATGGATAGGAGGCTATGCGATGTTTTAGGAATAGTTTCCCTTCTTTCAGTATTCATATTGTGCGAGTGAGCATGAGCTCAATTTAGACTATCTTTCTAATCCTAGATTGTTTTCTGTTTACAGAAAATGCCTCCAAAGAGGACTCAGAGAAGAGGAATAGGAGATCAATCAGCCTTTCAGCCCATCCATCCAGATTATTTGGGCGAGCATGTCTCCCACGTGGAGTTTAAAGTAGCCTTCACTACCCTAGCTCATTTTGTAGCAGCCCAGAATGAATATAAAGTTATGCTTCCGGCCAACCTAGTGTCAAATACTGTTGATACAAGGATTTAGGGCTTCACCCGAATAAACCACCATAATTCATAAGGTGTAAGTCAGATGACGACCCTTAGGAATTTCTTGACAAAGTGTAGAAGGTTACCGATATTATAGGGGTGACTACTATTGAGAGCACTGAGTTGGATGCATATTAGTTATAAGTGTGACTCAGTCATGGTTCAAATACTTTGAGGCAGAGAGGGCCATAGATGCAGGGTCTATAGAATGGGAGAAATTTGAAGTTTCTTTTCTGCATAGGTTCTTCCTGTTAGAGTTGAGGGAAAAAAAGGTTTTGGAGTTTATAAACCTAAAGCAGTGCAATATGACAGTGCAGGAGTATTCTCTTAAGTTTACTCAGTAATCCAGATACGTCCCTTATGTTATTGCAGATAGCAGAGCAAAGATGAGTAAGTTCGTGTCAGGAGTATTTAGCAGTGTAGTCAGGAAGAGTAGGTTCGCAATGCTTATAAGTAGATAGACATAGCTAGGCTAATAATCTAGGGCCAGTAGATAGACAAGGCCAAGAATAAAGGAAAAGAGAGGGAGAATAAAAGAGCAAGAATAGGTAGTTTAAATTTTGCTCAGCCTAAGTAAGAGGGTGGGAATCATTCTTAGTTTTGCTTGAAATCCCCAGTTCTAGCTCCTTTCTCAGCTAGTTCTCCAGCGCAAAAATTTAGAGATGGTAACCAAAATAGGGCATCAGGACCTACACCCCAGGTTTATGTTAGTAGTTCCCAAACCAATCCTCTTTTCTAGAAATATGGCAAAAACTACCAGGGTATCTGCAGAGCTGGCAGCAATGTATGTTTCAGATGTGGCAAGCTAGGCCATAGAGTCATACATTGTCCTTAGGTGGGTTCATCGAGTCAGAATAAATGTCCCCCAGCTCAGTCCAGTCGCCTGAATTACAAAGGTGCCTCTTCTAGTGCCACCAGTGGGTAGCGCCAAAATAGACTCAATGCTCTTAATTCTCGACAGGATCAGGAAAGTTCTTCTGATGTGGTCACTAGTACGTTACAAGTTTTCTATGTGCATGCTTATGCTTTGCTAGATCCAGGAGAAACTTTGTCTTTTGTTACTCTATATATATAACAATTAATTTTGGAGTCAGTCCCAAAATTCTAGCAGAGCTATTCTAAGTTTCTACCTAGTGGGTAAACTTATCATAGCCTAGTGAGTATATAGGAACTATTCAATTATGATATCTCAGAAAGTCACTTCAGCAGATTTAGTTGAATTAGAGATGACTAATTTTAATGTCATTCTTGGCTTGGATTGGCTTCATTCCTGCTATGCCTTAGTAAACTGCAGAAATAGAATTGTCCAGTTTCAGATTTTGAATAAACCTATCCCAGAGTGGAAGGGTAGTACATCAACACACAGGGGTCATCTTATTTCACACTTTTGAGCTAGAAATATGATAACTAAGGGATGTGTATACCTTCTCGTTTGATTCCAGGATTCTAGTTCAGAAACCCTACTCTTTAATCAGTATCATTAGTATGTGAATTCCTAAATATATTTCTTGAAGGTCATCTTGGAGTTCCTCTCGAAAGGGTAATTAATTTTGAAATTAATCTTCCACCAGATACTCAACCCATATCTATCCCGCCATATAGAATAGCTCCAAAAAAACTTAGAGAATTGAAAGAACTATTAAAGATCTCTTAGATAAGGGATTCATCCAACCCAGTATGTCCCCATAGGGCGTACTAGCATTATTCATGCATAAGAAAGATGTTTCTCTGAGAATGTGCATAGATTAGTGCCAGCTGAATAAAGTAATGGTCAATAATAAGTATTCGCTTCCCAGAATCAATGACTTGTTTGACAAACTTCAGGGTGCCAGTTATTTATCTAATATAGACCTCAGATCAGGCTATCATCAGCTTAGAGTCAAAGAAAGTGACATCCCAAAAATAGCTTTTAGAACTTTGCATAGTTCCTATGAATTCTTAGTCTTATCCTTTGATCTTCCCAATGCCCCAGTAGGATTTATAGACTTGATAAACCATGTGTTCAAGTAGAACTTAGAAATGTTTATCATAGTTTTTATAGATGATATCCTTGTTTACTCTAGTAGTGAGCATAATCATGCAAACCATCTTAGAATAGTATTGTAGATCCTAAAAAATTATTAGCTATTCGTCAAATTCAATAAGTGCGAATGTTGTCTAAGGTTAGTACCATTCCTTTACCATATAATTTCTAGTGATGGCATTAGGGTTGATACCTAAAAGACTAAAGTAGTGAGAAACTGGCCCAGGCCCATCTCTCTATTAGATATTAGGAGTTTCTTAGGTTTGGCTGGCTATTACTGATGGTTTGTTGAGGGATTTTCATTTATTGCATCCCATATGTCTAGATTGACTTAGAAGAAAGTCAAGTTCCAGTGGTCAGATCCTTGTGATAAGAATTTTCAGGAGTTGAAAACTCAACTCGCTACATCTTCAGTTTTTACCCTAGTAGATGGTTCTGGCAATTTTGTTGTGTACTATGACTCTTCCAGAGTTAGATTGGGTAGTGTTCTGAAGCAAATAGGTAAGGTCATAGCCTATGACTCTAGACAACTTAAGCTCATTAAAAAGAACTACCTTATTCATGATCTTGAGTTAGAAGTAGTAGTTTTTGACTTTAAGATTTGGAGACATTACTTGTATGGTATACACATTGATGTGCTCACTAATCATAAGATCCTACAATATGTGTTCTCTCAGAAAAACCTCAACCTCCATTAGAGAAGGTGGATGGAATTGTTGAAATACTATGACATGAGTGTTCTGTATCTTCCATGAAAGGCCAATATAGTGGCTGACTCTTTAAGTAGAATGTCTATGGGTAGTGTTGCCCATGTTCAGAACAGTTAGAAGAAGTTAGACTAGGAAGTTCATCAGCTATCCTAACTAGGTCTTTGCTTTGTGATTTCAGCAGAAGGTAGTTTGTGGGTGCGGAGTAGCTCAGAATCATCCCTAGTTTCCAAAGTAAAGCAAAAACAGGATAGGGATCCCAGTTTAGTCCAGCTTAACAAATTAGTTAGAAATTACAAAGTACAAGTTTTCTTCCAAGGGGGGAGATGGTGTTTTACATTGTTAGGGTCATCTCTGTGTGCTAGGTATAAATGATTTGAGGCAGCGAATTATTCCAAAAGTCCATGGTGCGCGCTACTCTATTTTTCCAGGGGCCACCAAAATGTATCGCGATTTATGAGAGATCTATTGGTGAAGTGGGATGAAATGAGACATTGTTGAGTTTATGGCTAAGTGCTCAAAATATTTGTAGGTTAAGATTGAGCATCAGTAACCTAGTGGGTCCATACAGGAGTTCAGTATTCATACCTGGAGATGGAAAGAAGTGAACATAGACATTTTGATGGTTTTGCCTCGTACTCTTCGTCAACATGATTTAGTTTGGGTCTTTATAGATAGGATAACCAAATCAACTCATTTCCTTCCAGTTTATAACTCTTATTCAGCCAAGGATTATGCCAAAATCTATATCAGGTAGTTTGTTAGATTGCATGGTCTTTTGTTTTCCATCATCTAAGATAGAGGTACCCAGTTAACCTGTCATTTCTGGAAAGCATTTCAGAAGGGTCATGGTACCCGTGTTAATATCAGTACAACCTTTTATCCTCAGACAAATAGTGAAGCAAAAAGGACCATTCAGACTTTAGAAGATATGTTGCGAGCATGTGTGATAGACTTTAAAGGTAGTTGGGATGACCACTTGCCTTTGATTGAGTTTGCATATAACAATAGCTATTAGTCTTGTATTCAGATGGCTCAGTTTTAGGTACATTATGGGAAGAGGTGTAGGTCTTCCATTGGTTGGGTTAAAGTGGGTGAGGTCATAGTAGTAGGGCCTAACTTGGTGTTTGATACCTTAGAGAAGGTCCAATTCATCGAGGAAATACTTAAGACAGCTCAGAGTTAATATAAATCGTACATAGATGTGCCCAGAAAGGATCTTGAGTTCTAGATTTATGAGTATGTGTACATAAAGTTCTCTCTTATGAAATAACTGAAGCTGTTTGGCAAGAAAGGGAAACTTATTCCCCAATATGTTTATCCTTACCAAATTCTTAGCCATTTCAAAAAGGTAGCTTACGAGCTTGAGTTACCTTCAGATTTATCTTTAGTTCATCGAGTGTTTCATGTCTCCTTGATAAAAATATGCATAGGTGACCCATCAGTCGTAGTCCCTATTAAGGGCATAGGGATTCAGAACAACCTCTCTTATAAAGAGATCCTAGTTGAAATCCATGACTATCAGATTCGAAGACTGAGGAATAAAGATGTTCCTCTAGTCAAAGTTCTATGGTGGAATCAGTACATTGAGGGAGCTACTTGGGAAGCAGAAGAAGACATGTGAACCAAGTATCCTCATTTATTCTCTGCTTATCTAGACTCAGCTCAAGGTAATAGTTTCCTTAAGCTTATTCTGTTCTATGTTCAGATTTCAGTTACAAACTTGATATTAGGTACAATGTCATGTTCAGTTATATGTTAATGAGCTATTTTAGTCATTTATCCATGCATCAGATATGCATGTTCAGTATATAGGTTCAGTTTATCCATAATCCCAGTCATGCATTAATGAATCATGTTCAGCTATATCTATGCATCTGATATGCGTTGTTCAGTATGATAATTCAGAATACCAGTAATTTAGTATAGTAATGTTCTAGATATTCATGTCCAGTAAGTAAGTCTCTCAGTATTTTGAATCTCAGTAGTCTCATTCGAGGATGAATGTTCCCAAGGGGAGATAATGTAAGACCCCGGAAAATCCTAAGTTTAATTCAATGCTTTAGCCTTGTAAAGGGTCACAAACTTCGAATAATTTTAGAAGTACTCATACTTAGTGTCATTTTAGCCTATGAAGGCTGGCAATCCTATTTCGTGAACTTTATGTCAATTAAATATTGATGTTTTGCTTTATTCATGATCAGGAATGTCCGTAGGTGTTTTCGAATAAGATTTAGGTTTTTGGGACTTCGTTTGAAGCTCTATTAGAATCCCAAAAGAGTGGATCAATGCGATCTTGGCACGCCATATTGACTTTGGCATTGATTAATATTTTTCCTAGCCACCAGCATCTAATTCTAGTAAATCGACACGAATATGGCACAATGCATTGGCTATCGCGTCGATGGCGTCGACGCGTCGATGGCGTCGACGCATCGCATTAACCTGCACACCAGTAGCGTAGTTTTTATTCATTAAAATACCATTTTCTTGGGGCTTTTTGGGTCTTTTCCCCACATCCTTCATCCCTCACAACACAAAATTAAGCCCTTTGGAGAGAAAATATACTCATTCATTCTCAAATCAGCTCACGAACAAAACCCTGGGTGCCAAAATTTCAAATCAATAACTCAAGATTCAACCATACACTTTTAGAATTTCTTCAATAAAGGAATATGAACTGTTCATCAAAGGGTATCTTCCACCCTTGTAGTCCAAGAATTAGCTTTTAAACTTCAGGTACATGAATATCATAAATACCATGATGGGTTTGATAATATTCATGTTTAGAATGATTATTTTGGTATCAAATCCATGAGTTATGCTAAATTTCATGTGTAGTTTATTGATTCATATGTTTTACCATGTAAGATCATGTTAAAGTCTTCAAATTATGAATTTGATTATAGAATTGTGTTCTCAAATGTTGATTAGTGTTATGCGCATGCTCTATGCCTTCCAAGTGTTTGATAAATTGATCAAGTGAACTATTAGGAGAATAAAATCATACAATTATTTGTTAAAATATCCTAATGAATAAATGATGATCAAGTTTATAGTTTACATGTTTCATGTTTATGCCATGTCTCTTAATTTATGCTATCAATCCTGGAGGTACTTGTACCCGACAATTTAGTTGATTTCTTAGAGATATGGTAAGTCATAGAATAGTATTAGTTACATCACGATCAATAGTACTGTCAGTCAGTTACATAACTCAGGAAAAACTCAGTAGATTCAGTAGTAGTTCGGTCTAACTTAGTATTCAGTTCAGACCTAAGTAATCTCTATTAGGTAACATAATTTAGTAGTAGTCCATCAGTCAACAAAATTCAATGAACTCAGTTCAGTTTAGCTAAACAATAATCTTAGTTACCATTAAGTCTAGCCTAGTATATACTAGAAATTAGTTCAGTGTCTATTCAGTTGAGAGTAGGATTCAGCATCGAGTTAACCCAGGGATGGGGGAATTCTTTTTAGGAGAGGGTTTGACCCTTAGCAGTAATCATTGTATTATAGAACTACATAGCCAATGTAATTTGAGATATCTTCCTGCCTGACATTATAAGGGTTGATACTTCTCATCCGAGTTATGCTGCCAGCGAGGGTTAATGAAAGAGCTTTCTGTCAGAGAGGGTTAATTCATATTTTATCCTTACATGTGGCACGATAATGACACCCTTCCAAATGGTGTTACAGGTTGGACCCCAAATTAGTTAGACACGGGGCATGTCGGTTAGATGATTACCTCTCACAGTCCCAGTCTCAGAATAGAACTTAGTCCAATTTTATAGATTTAGGACTATCAGGTATAGTCAGTCACCCTAGTATGGTTCCCTAAAATTAAAGACTGTCAGATATAGTCACCCTGTTATCAGTTATATAGTATCAGTTATCTAGTAAATCAGTTAATCAGTATTCAAACTCAGTATTCTGCATTATCAGAATTTCAGTTATGGTATTCATATTCATGCATGTATTCTTTTACATTCATACTCTTGTTATACAGTTATTATTGATCATGCATACAAACCCATCCATTTCAGCCTTTCTCACTGAGCATACTGATATATTCAAAGTACTGATGCCATCTTTTTGCATTACGATGTCTTATATCATAGGTTCTGACGCACAAGATCTAGAGAACCCACAGTAGACCAGACTTTTAGTATTCAGCGTAGTGGTGAGTCCTATTAGTTTGAGGACATGATTACTATATACAATATTTTAGTTTATATCAGTTGACGGAGTTAGTTCGGGATTTGTCACATCAACTCCACAATTCAGACAGTTAGAGGCTTCCTAGACTAGAGTATTTCAGACAGTTATTTGGATTTTAGTTTTGTCTTTCATTTTTTGTATTTAATAACGCATTTAGTTTTATTTAGTATTATTTACAGATTGGACCTTATGGAATGTTTCCACCTAATTCTGCATATTATTCAATTTTATTGTTCATTTATTACAACAGTTACCTGTCATGGGTTAGCTTATGGTCCCTCGGGATTATAAGCACCATGTAGCGTTCGGGGTACAGACTTTGGGCGTTACAAAGTGACATATTGTTTAATCCAAAAAAGAAAAATTGCAATAGCGTAATAATAGTCGCTTAGAGAAAGAAAAAACTTGGTAAGGGAATTATGAAAGAGGGTGAATCTTGTAAAACTTATGGTATTAATGATTTGACAAGTATTAAGTAAAATTGAGTTGTGAAATAAGTGGATATTGATGACACTCTAAGAAGAAATGTTGATGAGTTGGAAGAAAATCAGAAAGAAATGCTAGAACCAACAATTATTGACGGTTCTACCAAATAATTTAAATAAAACGTGAAGGATGATATTGTTTGTGTGAGAAATGATAAAGTTTATATGATGCCTAAGTCAGTTTCTATTGTCAAACGTACTTTTCTGCAAGGATTAAAGAAAAATGATGATGAGACTCAATTTAAAAAGTTCATTTCTATGTTCAATAGTCTTTTAGTCAACATGCCATTGGTTGATGCTTTATTGCAAATGACCGTGTTTACCAAATTCATGAAAGATTTGGTGATAAAGAAGAGTTATATGAAATTTGAAACCATCAAAGTGGCCCACCATGTAGCGCTATAATGTCAAGTAATTTGTTGGTTAAAAAGTAAGATCTTGAAGCATTCACCATCTCTTATACAATTGGGATGTATCAATTTGCAAAGACCATTTGTGATTTAGGATCGAGCATTAATTTTATGATGGTTGACATCTTTAATATGTTAGGATTGGGTGATCCAAAGATAATAACCATGAGGTTGTTAATGGCTGACCAGTCAATTAAAATTTTGTTGGTCTTTTTTATGATGTGCAAATCAAAGTCGACAAGTTAATTTTTCTGGTGGACTTCCTGATCCTTGATTGTGAGATTGACTTTGAAGTTTCCATCATCCTTGGTTTGTATTTCATTACTATCACGAGGGTGTTGGTAGATGTTGAACGCGGAGGGCTTAAGTTATAAGTGAATAATGAAAAAGTCACTTTCAATATAGGTAAGTTTATAAAGTAAACAAATGATAGACATGTAATTTTTGCTATTGATTCAATTGATGACGTCGTTGACTTACCATTTGATGTTGTATTCTGTGGTGAGCCTTTGGATACAGTATTACATTTTATGATGGGGATATATAGGTGATAATGATAAGGTAATATCTTTCTTGGTCGGTTTGGGAACTTAAGCTCAAAATACCCCAAATTTGGACTATGATTTGAAAAGTATGGAGAGTTTACGCACTAAGCCATCAAGTAAATAGCCATGCACTATAGAGATCCAAGATCTACCCTCTCATATTATTTTTATATATTTTTAGGTGATGACAATATATTACTAGCTATAATTGCTTCTAATTTGGTTTATCGCGAGTCCAAGTGGTGATGTCGGCATTACAATGATTCAAAAAGGTCATCAAATGGATTATTGCCAACTTTATTGGCATTACCCCAGGATTTACGCATATAAAATAAGTTTTGAATCTGAGTGTATCCGTAGCATCAAACATCAAAGAAGATTGAATTCACCTATATAAAAAATGGTGAAAAGGAGATAATTAAGTGGGTTGATTTGGGTGTTATGTACCTAATATATAATAGTAAATAGGTAAAACAGTGTAATGTGTACCCAAAAGATAGGTATCGATATTTTTCGTAATGATAAGAATGAATTTATTCTATTTAGAGGGTTTATAGGGTGGCATGTTTGGATGGATTATAAGCTGTGAACTCATGGAAAGAGAAGGACCAGTTCCCCATGGCATGAAGGACCAAATATTGGATCATTTAGCGTGAATGGGGTAGTATTATTTCCTCAATGGTTAGTCCAGTTGTGGTTAAATATCTATTAATCTCGAGACTACAAGAATATGATGTTTGCAGGTTTGTATGGAACTTTTACATTAAACCATATGTATTTTGGATTTCCAATGCTCCTGCTACATTCCAATAATGTGTACTATCAATCTTCTAGGATGTCATAGTAAATATAGTTAAAGTGTTTATGGATGACTTCTCAAGTTTTTTAGATACAATGGAGGCATGCTTAAAAAATGTCTTAGAGTGTTATTAATGTGTGAGCAACTGCTAACACATATAAGACTTTTAACCAAGAATAATTGCGATGTCTTAAGCCACTTTTGCTGTTTTTGATTTTTTTATGTCTGATTTTACAATTTAAGCAGATGGGATAGACAACCAACAAGAATGGCAACAAATAAGTTGAAATCTGGAGGAATCTAAAGAGAAGTGTGGTAGACAACATCTGTGATAAGCTATCAATGCTATTATAAGCTATCATAGTTTTCGTTAGACTTAACCAGAGATTTGGCATAAGTTAAAGTTGTGATGATACTTTCTAATAAGGAGTCAGGATGGTGATAAGGCGTTAGGAGCTTCGTCAATGTTAAACAGAAGATGGATGTTGAAGATAGTTTTGTGATGACATCCATTACACGTCGTTATCTTGGCGAAAAGCTATCAAGGATGTCGTTAGACTTAAACAGAAGATAAAAGTTGAAGAAATTTTGTGACGACATCCATGATATGTCTTCAAGATGGTGATAGACCATCAACATCGTCATTAGCCTTAAGAAGCAAGAGCCAAAAATACAGAGGAGCTAACGACATCCGTGATAAGCCGTCACTGACATCGTCATTTATTTTGATTAAAGCTAAAACTTCTATTTTGTTTCCTTATTTTAGGTTAACTATTTAAATCATTGTTTTGGGGTTTTCTAGATATAAAAAAAAGTTATCAATAAACATATTTTGGTAGATAGACGATTTGTTTTCTCTCACTCTAGACCAATTTTTTTTGGGAGTTTTCTCTTGTGAATCAATTCAAGTTATACTTTGTGATCCTCATCATAGTTATAAGTTAATCTTCTCAATTATGAATTTAATTTGTGTACTTGTTTCTTGAATCATTAGTGGCTAAACCTCACTAACCTGAACTATGGAATCTAGGGTTAGGTCATGAAGAGGTGCTAAATACTCAAGATTCAATAGGTGTTAGGATTTCTTGTAATTCTGAGATGTTAGTTAATGTATGTTGGTTGCAAACAGTAGGCATACCTACTTTGATTTTCTTGAGAAAGAAATCATAAAAAGTAGGAAGTGAATTATCAAAAGGGACTCGAAAATACTTCATTTAATAATCAACGTTATAACAAGGTTGATTAACCTGAGGTAAAATCTGGGCAGTAATAGTGATTCCCTAAGTCCAAGAGGATTAGGAAACTAGATGCTTAAATAGGTCAAGAGATATTTGAGCATATAATCGATAAAGATAGTTTGTGATCCTAACCACTGTAAGAATCTTGAGTCACCTTTTGCATCTGTCATGTACCGTAAGCCCTAGTGTACATAATTCTGGTTATTTCATAAAATCTTGGTTATAAAACATCAAAATCAAAGTGTCAACCAATTAGTTGTGAAACTTAAACCCCCATTTCAGGAGACGTTAAACTATCAGTGAATTAAATCATAAACAACTTGTGTTCACATCATATTCCCTGTGGGATTCGACCCCAACCTAGTTGGGTTTAATATTGACAATGATCACTTACACCCATTCAAGAGTATACTTTGAGTGTTATCAAAAATTGCGCCATTTTCGGGCAATACAGTTGTAAAATAAAACTTTGTGTGCGCTAAATTGACTGTTAGTTTAGTTTCCTAGATTTATGTTTATTTGTTGTTTCTTTTTATTGTAGGTTCTTTGTTGTTTATCCATAAAACAAGAAGTTTTCGAGAACCATTATTTTTGATTAATCCGGAACCTCTGCTAATTGGAAGAATGACTAAGCAACAGGAACCAGAAAGATTAGCTGCTTTGGCCAGGGATCAGGTAAATGTACAAAACCAGGGTCAAAAAGTATGTCATCCACACTATGATGATGAAGACTTAGGTGATGAAGAATTGCTAAATCCTCAAATCCCAAGGCGAGCTGAGTAAATTTCTACACTAGTACAACAAAATTTGAACAAAAATTACCCATTCAAAAGAAGGTATGGTCAATAGCGTGTCCATTACGAGGTTGATGACGATGACGAAGGAAAGGGCAGATCAAGTGCAACGGATGCTATCATTCCTCCACCATTGGCACCTGGTGCAAAATTCAGCATAACAAGTACCATGATCCAACTCTTAAATTTGAAGGGGTTGTGTAGAGGCTTTCCTAGTGATGATCTGAACATGCACTTGGTGAACTTAATCACCATTTCCAAATATTTCGATAATCTGGGAGTAAGTCAGAATGCGATCCAGTTGAGATTGTTTCCATTATCCCTTTTTGGGGAGGCAACAAAGTGGTTAAAGGAGCTGGAGCCCAATTTTATAACCAACTGGAGACAGTTGAAAGAGGTGTTCCTAGAATGGTTCTTTCCACCCTCCAGGAGGGTACAGTTGATGGATGAAATTAGTAAGTTTAGGTAGATCCTAAATTAAGCCTTGCATAAAACTTGGGAGATATTCAAGAAGAAACTGGCATAATGTCCAAAGCACAACATGACAGACTTGCACTTGATGTTGAATTTATACAGATTTTTTAACTTTGTGACAAAGCCAATTGTAGACAATGCTGCGGGTGGTTCATTCATTGACCTCTATTTTCTAGAGGTTTCAGATATGTTAAATAGAATTACCAAAAAGAGTTGGGCCAAGAATACCATGGATTCTGCGGTAGCGAGCCTGACTATTTCTACAAGTATGACTGCAGAGTAGCACAAAAGGGATGAGGAGCGAGACCAAGACATGGAACATTTGAAGACACAGATGGACTTGCTGAACAAGCACTTGCTGTTAGGCAAAACTGAAAAAATTAATGCTATGGAGACTCAGTGCACTGTTGCTACTAATACAGATGAAGAGGAAAACTATATGAATAATCAGGTGGGTTTCCAAGGCAATAACCAAGGGAATCAAGGTCGAAACTTTTATGAAAAACTTGATTCTAAAGAGACGGAGCAAGGACACTGGAGAAGCAATAATAATAGGAGTGGTTTGTATGTTCCTCTTCGAAGTCGAGATGCTACACCAACTAGCTCTGGTAAGTTGTCCATGGAGGATATAATGGAAAAATTGCTGAAAGGAGTTGAGGCTACCAACTTGGGTGTAACTACTATGAAGAGTGAATTCTCTACCCTGAGTCAGTCAGTTAGTTCATACTCCACTTCTATCAAGTAGTTGGAGCAGTAGATGAGCTAACTTTCCACAAGACCAAACCATATAAAAATGTGGTAATTTACCAAGTGATACTGTTCATAATCCCCAGAATGATGGCTCATATATGGCGATTACCACTATGAGTGGTAAGATTTTACCTGGCCTTTCTGTGGGAAAATTTATAGATGGTGAGGTAGTTATTGATGAATCTAAAGAAACCAAACTAATAGAGTCTAAGAAGCTGGATAGTTCTGTTGATGCTTCGGAGAAAAAAAGAGAAGAAAGAGAAAGTGGTGTTGAAATCTATCCCAAGAACACCACCTCATTTTCCTCAACGATTGAAGACAAAGGCTAATGATGCCAAATTCAGCAAATTCATGGAAATGCTGAAGCAATTGATGATAAATGTGACCCTGGTTGAAGTAGTTGAGCAAATGCCAGGATATGCAAAATTCATGAAAGACCTTGTAACTAAGAAACGAGCGGTGAGCTATAAATTGGAGGTAGATCTACACCTTTGTAGTGCTATTTCTACAAGGACCCTAGTACAGACAAAGCCAGACCCAGGTGCAGTCACTATTCCATGCATAATTAGGGCAATGGAATTCCGCAAAGCACTATGTGATCTGGGACAAAGCTTTAATTTGATGCCACTGACTATTTATAGAAATTTAGGTATGAGAAATACCACACCAACCAATGTGAGACTCGTGATGGCAGATAGGTCAATAAAGCAACCTGTTGGCATTTTGTATGATGTGTTGGTAAAGGTGTCCAACTTTATATTCCCTACAGACTTCATCATTCTAGATTGCGAGATGGACTTTGAGGTGTCCATAATCTTAGGTCAACCTTTTCTCGTAACAGAAAGTGCGCTGATTGATTTGAGAGACAATAAGCTCTTATTCATGATGAACAATAAAGTGGTATGTTTTTATGTTGATAAATTAATAAACCATCATGAAGAGATGAGTCTGTTCTCGGTAGTTGATGAGTATTATGAGGACGAATAGGAAAGGCCTATAGTTGAGCAACTTATTATCTAACCTTTATCCGCGGTCATGATAAATTATGATAGTAAAGGCATTGGGGATTATCAAGAGACCATTTGTGCCTTGAAATTCATGGGTTTATATCCTTACACTCCTAAAAAGCTAGACCTTGATTTGGCTAATCGACCAACGCCACCAGTCAAGCCATCTATTGAGGAGCCTTTAGTATTGGAATTAAAAGAATTGCCTGGGCACCTAAGGTATGTGTTGATGGGAAATTAGAAAATGCTACCTGTTATTATTGTATTGGATTTGAGGGAACAACAGGTGAAAGTACTTATCTCAGTATTTTAGAGGCACAAGAGTGTTATAGCGTGGACCATTGTAGATATTATTGGCATTTCCCCAAAAATTTGCTCGCATAAAATTCAGCTTGAGGAGGATTGTATTCCAACCATAGAGCATCAATGCCGTTTTAATCCACTAATGCAAGAGGTGGTTAAGAAGGAAATTATTAAGTGGTTGGATGTAGGAGTGGTTTACCCTATTTCTGACAGTAAGTAGGTGAGCCCAGTTTAATGTATACCCAAAAAGGGGCATGACGGTGGTTTCTAACGAAAAGAATGCGTTTATTCTGCTCAGGCCTGTAACTGAGTGGAGATTATGTACGGAATACCGCAAGTTAAATTGTTGGACTCTGAAAGGCCACTTTCCAATGCCCTTTATGGACTAAATGCTTGATCGATTAGCTGAAAGGGGGTGGTATTGCTTCTTGGATGGTTATTCTGGATATAACCAAATATGTATTTCTTTTGAAGAGCAGGAGAAGATGACGTTCACATGCCCATATAGCACCTTTGCATTTAAAAGGATGCCATTTGGGCTATGTATTGCACCCACCACTTTTCAACAGTATATGATGTCTATCTTCTCTGACATGGTGGATAACACTATAGAGGTATTCATGGATGATTTTTCTGTGGTGGGTGATTCATTTGAGATGTGTTTGGCAAATCTGAATGTAGCCTTGCAAATATGTGTTGAATTTAATTTGGTGCTTAATTGGGAAAAATGCCATTTCGTGGTCAAGGAGGGCATCATTGTCGGCCACAAAATCACCAAAAGAAAGGGACAAAATTTGATCGAGCAAAGGTTGAAGTTATGGAGAAACTACCACCTCCCATTTCAGTAAAAATAGTGCACAATTTTCTTGGACATGTTTGATTTTATTGGAGATTTATGAAAGACTTCTCAAAGATTGCAAATCTACTTTGCAAACTTTTGGAGAAGAAGGTGAAATTTTCCTTTGATGATGAGTGCTTGAAGGCATTTGCATGCCTTAAAAAGAATTTGATTGAGGCCCTTATTATTATTTCACCTGATTGAGCAAAACCATTTGAGATTATGAGTGATAAAAGTGGTGTAGCCCTTGGAGCTGTATTAGGGAAAAAGTGTGACAAACTGTTCCATATAATATATTACGCTAGGAAAGTACTGAATGGAGCACAAAAGATTTACACCATCTCTGAACAAGAACTTCTGCCTGTACTATATACTTTAGAGAAGTTCAGAGCTTATCTCCTTAGGAAAAAAGTAGCGGTCCACACCGACATGCTGCCTTGAGTTATTTGATGGCTAAGAAGGATGCCAAACCAAGGCTGACCAGATGGGAATTGCTTTTGCAAGAATTTAACTTTAAGGTTAAGGATAAGAAAGGTTGTGAAAACCAAGTTGTAGATCATCTGTCTAGAATGAAAGGTAAATAGGAAAGTAGTTATGAAATTAAGATAAATGATGCATTCCCTGATGAGGAGATTCCGGATGCCGCTATGGAAAAGTTGCCTTGGTATGCAGATTATTCAAATTATGTTGTGAGTGAGGTTATCCCAAAAAAACATTCTTTTCATCAAAGGAAGAAGTTCCTGCATGATGTGTTTGGGATGAGCCATATCTTTTTTGGCGATGTGTAGACAATATTATAAGGAGATATGTGCTGGAAGTGGATGTATTATGCATATTGGAAGCATGTCATGCTTCCCCAGGCAGGGGCTATCACAAGGTGACTGAACAACTAGGAAGGTGTTGCAGAATGGCTATTGTTGGCCAACATTATTCAAGGATGCCCACGAGTTTGTACTAAAATATGACCAATTACAGAGGTAGGGGTCAATCTCTAAAAGACATGAGATGCCCTTGACTAAGATGCTTGAAATGGAATTATTTGATGTCTGGGCCATTGATTTTATGGTTCTTTTTGTGCGCTCATACGTGATGAAGTATATTTTAGTTGCTGTTGACTACATCACAAAATGGGTTGAAGAGGTAACCTTGTCTAATAATAAAGGGAAGAGGGTTGTTGATTTTCTTAAGAAGAATATCTTCTCTCACTTTAGAGTACCACGTACTATCATAAGAGATGGAGGATCTCATTTTTGTAACAAAATATTTTGAGCAGATTTGGAAAAATATAAGGTGAAATAGCACAGAGTGGCTAATCCATACCACCCACAAACCAAAGAGAAAGTTGAGGTATGAAATCGTGAGATTAAAACCATCCTAGCTAAATCGGCGAATGCTAGCCGGAAAGACTGGTCTCAAAAGTGAGATGATTCCTTGTGGTCATATCAGATGCTTTCAAGATACCCATTGGCATGTCACCATTTCAGCTGGCTTTTGGAATAGCTTGCCACCTACCAATAGAGCTGGAGCACAAGGCCTTATAGGCACTTAAAAGGTTAAATCTGATTTGGAAGGAAGCAACAAAGCTGAGACTAGGGTAACTGAGTGAGATGGATGAATTTTGTCTCAGGGCCTACGAACTAGCAGATCTATATAAAGAAAAGATGACAAAATACCATGATTGGAGAATAGAGAAATGAGAATTCCAAAAAGATGACTTGGTGCTTCTGTTCAATTCTAAACACAAATTGTTCCCAGTGAAGATAAAATCTAAGTGGTCAGGCCATTTTAAAGTTAGTGAAGTCCACTCATCTGGGGTAGTGGAACTTGAAAATAAAGGCGGTAGTACCTTCAAGGTAAATGGGCAATGTCTCAAGCTTTACATTGGCTCAAAAGAATCAATAAAAGGTATCACCATTATCTATCTCGATGAAGTTTGAAGTAATCAAAATACCTGAGTCGTGCTAAATTAACCCACTTTTATCCTAAATAGCCTACCCTATGTGCATTATATCCCTTGATCCCTATTTTGAGCCTAATTATCCTATTTCTTCCTTATGATACCTTTCACCTTCCAATTTATACCATAATGAACCTGTTTAGCCCTGGTCCTCCTTCGACACCGTGCACCTTGACCTAGGCAAACAACCTAAGTTAAGGATGGTTATCATAGAGGTGCATGGTGTAAGATGAGTAAGAAAAAGGGTAGAATAAAGAAAAAGATGAATAAAAGTTAGGTGCTATTCTTAAAATAAAAAAGGAACCCAACTTGAACATGTGCGATCAATGAAAAATAAAATAAAAAAGAGGTGAATAAGTGATAGGCTATCAAAGTTGTCGTTAGACTTACCCAGAGATTTGGCATAAGTTGAAGTTCTGACGATACTTTGTGATAAGGCTTCAGGATTGTGATAAGGCGTCAGGAGTGTCGTCAGACTTAAATAAAAGATAGAAGTTGAAGATAGTTTTATGACGATATCCATTACACATTGCAAGCTTGGTGAGAAGCTGTCAAGGATGTTGTCAGACTTAAATTGAAGATAGAAGTTGAAGAAAGTTTGTTACGACATCCATGAAACGTAATAAAGATGGTAATAGGCCATCATAGTTGTTGTCAGCCTTAAGCAGAAAGAGCCAAAAATGCAGAGGAGCTGACGACTTTCGTGATAAGCCATCAGACTCCTAATAAGCCATCACTGGCATCGTTGTTTTTTAAGAGAAAAAGTTGAAACTTCTATTTTGTTTCCTTATTTAGGATTAACTATTTAAAGCCTTGTTTTAAGGTTTTCTAGATATAAAAAAAACCTTATCAATAAACATATTTTTGTGGACAAGCGATTTTTTTTCTCTCTCTCTAGACTAATTTTTTTTGGGAGTTTTGTCTTGTGAATCAATTTAAGTTATACTTTTTGATCTTCATCATAGTTATAAGTTAATGTTCTCAATTATGAATTCAATTTTTGTACTTCTTTCTTGCATCATTAGTGGCTAAACCTCATTAACCTAAATTATGGGTCTAGGGTTAGGTCATGAAGAGGTGTTAAATACTCATGATTCAGTAGGTGTCAAGATTTCTTGATAATTCTGAGATGCTAATTAATATCTGTTGGTTGCAAACAGTAGGCATACCTACTTTGATTTGATTGATAAATAAATCATGAACAGTAGGAAGTGAATTTTCAATAGGGACTCGGAAATACTTTATTTAATAATCAGCGTTGTAACAAGGTTGATTAATCTTAGGTAAAATTTGGGCAGTAATAGCAATTCCGTAAGTCCGAGAGGATTAGGAAATTAAATGCTTAAATAGGTTGCGAGATAATTCAGCATATAATCAATAAAGATAGCTTGTTATCCTAACCACCATGAGAATCTTGAGTCACTTTTTGCATCTGTCATGTACTATAAGCCTTACTGAACATAGTTTTTGTTATTCCATAATATCTTGGTTGCAAACATAAAAATCAAAGTGTTAAATAATTATTTGTGAAACTTAAGCCCTCATTTCAGGAGACATTAAACTATCAGTGAATTAAACCATAAACAACTTGAGTTCATATCATATTCCCTGTGGGATTTTACCCTAACCTAGTTGGGTTTTATATTCACAATGATTGCCTACATCCACTCAAGAGTGTAGTTTGAGCATTATCAGTTACAAAGGTGTGTTTAAACTAATCCTGTTCTCCGATGTATACAATACCATTTTGTTGCAAAGCAAGCCATATTCCTTAGAGCCAGGATATTTATTGATGGTCAATATATGGATAAAGCAAAGGTTGAAGAGGTATCCTAATTACACCTTCATATATCCGTCAATGAGGTACGAAGTTTAATTGGACTTGTAATACCCCGCAAGATCCTAGACAAGCTTCTAGTTATTCGTCACTAATTTAAAGGCCCCAAAATAATTATCATTCAGCCTTCTTCTAATATCAAGGTTTTTCTCTCAATAATTCACCCTCCCAAGGTCTTAATTCTATGTTTTCTTCAAGAAGACCAGAAATTCAGGTATGTGGAATATTCATTGATGGGTTTCTTTCACCCATTTAGTCCCAAAATTTTCCCAATTTATCAATTTTAATTCCCTTTTAATTTGGGTTCCATGACAATTATAAATTCCATGATTCCTCTATGAAATTCTTGAATTCAACCATGAGATAGTGTTCCTATATAATATCAAGTACTCTTCCATACTTTAATCATGATAATTCATTACATTGATGAAATTATTGGATTCTTAAGTGTAAGTCATGAAATTTCTTATTATGTAATTAATTTTAAATTATCGTATTTAATTATATTTTTCGATGCTGGTGAGTTATAAACACCCGATACCTAGATAATTATGAATCTTACAATTTTAAAGTTACAGGTATTCAAATTATGCTTGTATTTAAAAATTTCAAAATAACATCATGATGAGCACTCGTCAATACTATATCATGTTGAATTCAAATAAGTACCAGTGACAATCGGTTGGGAGTAACACTTAGCACTGAGTAAACATAAAGATGACGACTCACCCATCTATTAGGTATGAGTTGTTAGTAGCAGTACCTAAGTTCAATACCTATGACACCACCATATATTATGAATGGTCCACCATCACTATAGGAATGGCTCCCTTATTCTTTGAGACATCAGTTTAGTGGATCCACGTCAGCCATGTATTGGTACCTTTGGCAAGGGATCAACACCCTTCCAACATGGGTTATAGGTTGGACTCTGATTTTCTCATATTGGGGCATGTTTGTTGTAGTTATCTTCCACACTATCTGTTTAGTATACAAATCACATCCGCTCAATTTTATATGACTAAGTATTCAATTTACATATTATATCAGTATATGCATTACTTCATCTCACATTTATTTTATATTTTCATATAGTCATGCTTATATATGTATTTTAGTTAGTCCCATATTACCAATACATTTAAACTACTAACCTCATACTCTCTTTAGCTATATTTATTCCACAATATTGGTTTTGAGGCTCAGTTCCCAGATTGTACCGAGACAATTCGTGTACCACTCAGTTGTAGTTGTGGTGAAACCTCATCCTTTGAGGACAAACAAGTTATCCATAGTTAATTTCAATACTTTTTTTTATTATAGTATGTCAGAGTTACCTAGGGGTGTGTTATAATAGCTCCCTATGCTTTAGAGGCTTTCAGATAGTCAGATATGTTTTTAGTTTTCATCACAAATTTGGATATGTTGAATATTGTTTTAGTATTATATGTTATAAAAGTTTTTGCCAGTTTAGCATTCATATATGATGTTTTGTTATTATCTTATGCAGTGGTCAAATCAGGTACTAGATCATGGGTTAGCTTAGGCTCACTTGTGGCCTTAATAACCGTGTTACAACTATGGAGTATTCTCGCTCTACCAAAGATATGCTTGTTTTTTTAGAATATTCATATAGAATTTCTCTAAAATTGCTCACCCAATGAGTAATATTCTTGAAAAACAAAATGAAATTTGATTTTAATGGAAAGTGTCTGAGGGCCTTTAACTATTCGAAGGACAAGATTTTAACCACACTTATTCATACCTCCTAACTAGTCTCAACCATTAAGATTTACATATGATGTGAGTGGCATAATATTTGTATTGTGCTTGGGTTACAAAGAAATAAATTCTTTCACCTAGTTTATTATGCAAGCAAAATTATGAATGAAGCCCAAAAGGATTACACCATAACTAAAATAGAACTCTTGGAAGTAATATATGCTTTAGAGAAGTTTTAATCTTACCTATAGGGCATAAAAGTTGTGGTTCATATCGACTATACTACTATGATGTATTTTATTGCCAAGAAAATGTCCAAAACATTACTGATTAGGTGTGTTTTACCTCTCCATGATTTTGATTTTGAAGTTATACATCAAAGAGAATGAGAAAATTATGTCAAAAATTTTCTATCCTGACATAAATTTAAGGGTGAAAAACATAGGGAAATTGATATTGATGATTCCTTCCCTAATTAGACGGCATGTTACTTTGGTATACTGATTTGGCCAATTTTCTTTTCTTATGGTATAATTTTGAGCAAACTAAATTTGTACCAATGTAAGAAGTTTCTTCATGATGTTAAATGGTACTATTAGGATTAACCCACTCTATTTAGGGAATGTATGGACAAGTGATTCATAGGTGTATGTCCATGTCAGAGACATAATGCATTTATGAAGCTTATCACTTCTAGAAGTCGGAGGACATCATGGTTGAATAAGGAAGTCTTCCAAGTTCCTAATGGATTCTGTGGTCCCACTCTTTATCGAGATGCCAATAATATGGTTCAATTATATACTCAATTGCAAATGCAAGGAGGGATGTCTACGTGACATGAAATCCCTTTGAATCCAATTCTTGAGGTTGAGTAAGTTGATATTTGAGGTATTAATTTCATGGGCCATTTTGTGAGTTTATTAAATAACAATTACATCTTGGTGGTCATTCACTATGTGTCTAAATAGGTCTAGGTGGTTGCATTGCCCAATAATGGAAGTAATAGTGTCACACACCTCTTGAAAAAGCATATCTTCCAATGGTTTGGGACTCCACAAACAATCAATTGTAACTGTGGCACTCATTTTTGTAATAAGGCATTTAGTGATTTTTTTCAAAGTATAGAGTCCAACATAATTTATCTACATATTAAAATCTCGAAGCTAGTGGGATGGTAGAGGTGTCAAATAAAAGATAAAAAGGATCCAAGAAAATATGGTAAATATGAATCAAACCAATTGGACAAGGAAATTGTATGATCCCCTTTAGACATATCAAACAACTTTTAAGACAATAATTGGGGTGTATCCTCAACAATTGGTTTTTGGAAAACCTTTACATTTACCAGTCGAGCTTGAATATCAAATATTTATTCATTATAATATTTAAACATGTCATGGGATTTTTCATCAAAGGAAAATATAGCGTAATTACAAGAGATTGATGAATTCTAGCTTCGGGCTTATGAAAGCTTCACTCTTTACAAGAAACAAATTCAAAGGTGGAATGATACTAAGATTTTGAAGAGAGAGTTTAGAGTTAGGTAATACGTGTTGTTCTAAAAAAATGATTCAAACTCTTCATGGTTAAGCTCAAGTCAAAATGTTTGCAACCATTCAAGGCTGTGCAAGCTTACCTAGTAGGGTAGTTGAGTTGGAAGGTCATGATTGATTAAAGTTCTTGGTGAATGTTAATTTCATAAAGTGATATAATGTTGGTAGCTCAAAGGATGTAAAAATTAAGGAATTATAGTCCTGGTCGTGCTCCAACATAAACTAAGGTGCTTCTCGGAGGCAACACAAGTTCTATTTTATGATGTTTTGAATAACATCTATTTAGTGGCATATATGTAAGAGAGAATCAAATTGTTGAAAACATGAAAAAAAAATAAGTTGGAGGGTGCAAAAAATGGCTAGTCACTTTGGTGTGTTATTGAGTAGTTTGGTATTTAGCTTAGTAGTTTTGTGTATGGACAAAGTGACTGCCTAAGTAGATAGATAACTGTCGAGTACCAAGTTCTAGGGGAGTAACTTTTGCGAATCATTGGTAAGCTTTGTGTATCACCAACGTAGGACAAATTTTCTATTAATATAGTGACTTCGGCATTGAAATGATAGTTTGGAAAAGCACCGTCAATTTTAGCAAAATCAATTAATCTCGCCAAACTTCTAACTTAAAAATGAAAAATTATTTGACTTCTAATATCTTACTTTTTCCATCAACCTATTTTCCTCTCATCTTAACTATATTATAATGCTCACAGATTTACCACCACTGTATTTTCTCTCTCTCTCTCTCTCTCTCTCTCTCTCATTCACAGTGTTATTACACCACTACTACACCATTATTCTATGCTACACTACTGCTCACTGGAATTTCTTGTGGGAGATTATGTCTCAATGTTTTTTCCCTTTAGCAATTCATTCCATTTAAAGATTAGCTACTTATGGTTAATTTTGACTAATGTTTATTTTAGTTTAAGCAGCTAAATGTTCCTTTGTCTTGCTATTTTGAGTTTGCGTGTTAAGTCATTAGGATTTAAAAGCTATTGTGAATTTATTGGTTAAAGTTTTAGTTTTTATTGGGATTATTTGTAGCGAGCATGCCCAAGGTATACATTACTAGATTGAATTCATGCATATACATTGTTGGTGGCCATTAATGTTGAAATTGAATGAAAAATAGATTATAGGGTTTCAAAATTAATTTGGAGTTTGGGTAAGGATTTTATTACGAGCTAAGTGGTGTCAATAATTGGGGAATTCTAAGTACCTATCAAGAAAAATACTTGAAAAATAAAATTGATAGCTTAGGATCGATCTTGAAATCATTTGTTGAATTTGATTCAAACTTGGGTAAAAAGATCTACTTTGGAAATGGGTTGATAACTCTGGCGATGAGCCAAACTTTACAATGGATTACTAAAGTACTATGATACATTCTTTTATGCCTATTCTTGTGGTAAAACCCTTAAAGAGAAATAAGGATGAATAATGCACCAAAAAAGTCGTAGACCCCCAAACCATGGTGTCTACTAGATTATTTAATAAACTTAAAATTTTGAGACAACATAATATACTAAAAGAGCAGAGATGGTCCATGAATGATTTTTTTTTATAGATATAACCCATCTATAGGGCTAATAAATATTATGATTTTTAGATATTCACATCGCCCCAACGTCCTTATACTACAAATTAGGTTTGGGAATTCTATAAAGCTTATGGTAAGTTGTTGCCTCCTAAAGTAATCAAGAATAAGCCTCAAGAAATAGTTTATAGTGTTAGTATTCGATGGGTCACAACAAACTATGATGAATCTAAAATCAATAAGATTTTTTATTTCAAGTACATTGGGTTTCAATACCTTGCCAATAGGGTTTAAAAGTCACTTGATGACCTCAGAGGTTGGTCCATATCATAGAGATAGGTTTTCTCTAGGGATTCCACTAAGGGCTGCAATCGAGAAGAAAAACATCAATATTAAGATAGGTATTGGCTGAGTTTGATGCATAGTAATCTCATCTACTTATATAATGACTCAATTCTTTGGCATTAAAAGGAAGCTTTATTATGGGCCATTATAAAGAAAGGGAGGTTGAACCTTAGAATAATTAATGTTCCAGAGATAGCCATGTGAGAATAGATGAATCACACTTTTCTCTCATTTGCATGCCTGTGCCATAGTTTGTCATGTGATCATATTAGAAACACACTTATCGCTTATTTGAATTCCTTATTTCAATGTTATACCAAAGGGCAGAAGTTTTCTTTTGACTTGAGATAGATATTGAGTTCACTCCAACCTCCATATATGCCTCAATATAATAGAAGAAACCTACCTTTGGGATCAAGCATAGAAGAATAAATCTCAAGTTGATACATCCCAAGTCATTGATATTGAGGCTAGAGGGTAGAGATACAAAACCAACTCCCATTGCTACTGTTCAACCTTTCACTACTTAAATCAAACCATCACATTCGACACAATCTAGTTCTCCTAGTTTAAAAAATTTAGTGGCTACAACTCTTCCTAGACCTCTATTGACTCAGGATAATATTATCAATATATGAAATTTGGATGATTAGATAGCGACCATTATTTTGACGGCCATTAAGGCTACTTTATCATGTTTTATTAAGGAGATGAGGTTTATAGAGACTTTGAGAATATATAGTGAGGGATTATATGTTTTAAGCATAGCAATTAAGAAGGGTCAATAGTAACAGAGTGAGGGTAGCCATATAATGGATTGGGCAGCCTTCTAGGCTATATTTTCTTTGGTGAGGACTAAGTTGGATTAACTGAGGTCTACAAATATCAAATATTTTTTGATTGATATTATAAAGGATTTCATAATTAATATTTATATTAAGGATTCATAGATTCATGCATAGGCTATAGATAGTTCTCAATAGACAGTAGATAGAGGATGATGATGATGATGTCTTTGAGATTAAGGAAGAGGACAAAGCGACTAATGACTAGAGTGTTGAAATTTCTATTTATCCCCTAGTATGAACCTTTGATGATTCATAGAAATCTGAGAATGTAACACTTATATACACTCAGAAGAGGTTAGTGCATAAGACTTCACAAATAGGAGCTAGAGGGTCCAAGCTTACTGTGGAGAGATTTGCACTATGTGATTGCTCCTGAATTCTCTTTAGAGAAACCTACATTGATTCCTGATCTTGCACTATGAATAACGTCCAAAGCTAAATAAAGACCAGATTCCTAGATTGAGGTCACTTCTGAGAACCATTTACTATCTCATGCTTATCATGTCCCAAAGGACCCCTTCCAATCATTCTACTATTATCTGTTAGTCCTATTTCTCTGAGGAAACTTCTTTTATTTGAGTTGATGGGACTCTTATTATTGTCCTATAATATTTGATACTTTTGATTTTTGTTGATTCTTATACTATTTTCATTTGGGTCTCTAATTATTTTTTATGCTCTTGACTATATTGGTGCATCATTTTCTTATTTCGATGGAGTATGTGTGATGTTTTTCATTTAGTTTCTTATTTCATAGTTCCTTAGTTGTTACTTGTATGTTGTTTATTCATTAAGGATCTTTTGGTAAGATAATCAAGAAGTGGGCTAGCAATAGAACGCTTAGACTGAAAGAGTACTATTGTAGAGATTTGTGCATGCAAGCAGCTTGAATTGGACAAATCAGTTGTGAATTGACCAACCATTTTTAAGAAGTGCCTATATTTTAAATTTGTTTAGTTGAGATGAAATAGTTAGATACTCTTTATTGTGAATATGTTCATCTTTTGTTGACTATTTAAGTACCTCCTTTATATGTGCATTAAATGTAGCATGCCAATTAGGGGATTGAAAGTGCTTTATTGAGTTAGTAGTTGAGTGCCATGTGTGGTGAGGCTTTGATTTGATCTAGTGTCATGGGTCCATCTATAAAATGCCTTTTTGGTTCGTCGCTAAGTATCGGTCATGGTGATGCTAGATAAATGACCTTAGACCATCAATCGAGACTGAAATTTTAAAATTTACTTTATAACCTCCCTATTGTGAGTTAAGTGACCTAGCTTTACCCAAATTGTTCCTTGAAGCATCTTTCTTTGACAACCATGTTACACGCCATAATCCATTTTCTCATGATACCCTCTTTTGAACTAAAACCATATTGAATCACATGGGTGAGGCCTTAAACCAACTTAGGTGAAAGCCTAAGTTGGGGTGGAGTATTGTCGGGTAGGTTTTGTAATTAGGAGTGTAAATATTTTTGTGTCCATTTATGTCCATCTGTTTTACATCCTACCCATTGTGAATATAAAAAATAAGAGAATTAAATGAAAAATAAATGAGATTATAGATATAGATATAAATAAATGAGTCATTTTTTCTTTGAATTAGATGAAATAAGGAAGTTTGCTAGTATGCAACCAGAAGTTGTCATAAAAAGGTCCAAATCATGTCAATTTGGGTGGGTATTGAGAAAGAATTAAGTTAAAATCTCATGAAGTGTTTCAAGAAGGTAAAGTCACTAGAACCAAATTTTATCCTACCTTACCTATTTCCTGTATTCCAAGATAAAAAAATACCTTTGTGATCTCCTATGTAGCGTGCCTAAATATGGTGAGAAGGAAAACATGGGCAAGCCTGTGGTATGGTATTCATGCACATGATCTATTTAAGAGCAAGAGTGATTGTTATCAATCCCTTGTTTGTTTCATTGATTGCATCTCTGACATGACCCAATCGAGGCCTTATCATAATGGGCGGCCCAAGTTCAACTAGGACCGAAAACCACCCCCATTACACAACCCAACCTCTAAGTTGGATTAATTTCCAACATATAAAAAGATAGTGTAACTATAAAAATTATACGCTCTGGGATAGGTCTATCACTATGACCGACCAAACTGAGTTTGATCGTTCCCTACCAATCATACAACCATACAAAGTCAAACCTAACTATATACACAACCATAACCAAACAAGTTTCAAATCATTGTAAAATTAGTACAAAAATGAAATACGATGGAATAGTAAGAAATTATGTTCAATGAGTTGAGCTTCAATACCAATGCTAATATTAAGGCCGACACCAATACCGATCTCGCCTATACAAACCCGTAGAGGTACCACAAAGCGTCTAACTAAAAGTATTCCAAGATACGATTGGGACATGGCCCCAACCATAGAAAAACCCAATATCCATAAATAAGTCAAACTATAAAATAAAATTCATGCGATGGAGCCTTTAAAAAAGATGAAATCTCATGACTTCAATCTAACAGTTGTCCTCGAATATCCAAATGCTAAGAAGGAGGAGTAAAATGGTTGATTCCTCCATCGCATGGGGATGCAACGCCTGAAGATGTGTTAGCAGGTGAACGCTAGCGTGAACTCAGGATAGGAATAAAATAATTCCATTTAAAATGGCAAGTAAAAACAATCCATATGCACACAACCATACATATATATATAACTATGTACGGAAAGGGAATTGGTTTACCATGCCATTGAAACCTTTACCTGGGTTGTGTAACTCTGTTGTCCTATACCATGCACACAGGCTATATGGGTTCAACTCTCTATGCTGAAAGGCCCCACTGCCTGAAGCTGCATGACCTGGGAAGAAAACTTGGGATGATTAGTACATCCCTTAAATTATAAAGTGTGAAATCATGTATACTATCACTAGGACAAAACCGCATATCGGAAAATGTGAGTTTTAGTTTTTGATCCACCCGGGACCTCCACATTCCAAGGTATTTCTACATGCCTCCCTCTTTTAAGAACAATTAAAACCATTTTTGAACATAACCTTTATTCCATTATTGTTAATAAAGGCTACTAGTAGTGGTATCTTTATATTGGATATAACTTGCAAGTATTGTTCTTACCTAATCCTAAGGGGATTCCCATGTAACCCACATGATCAACAACTAAACAAAGACCATGGCCACCAAGGCCTTTTAAATCCATTTAAACCATTCATATCATTTAAAGTTCCATTACTAGGTTTAGACCATGCATAAGTTCCATTGAAAAACAAATATTATAGCGAAAGCATTATTATGGGCATTTTGTCAAACACTTTGGGAGCATAGTATTTCCAAAACCAAAGTACATTACCAAATAAACATTCCAATGGAACATATTATCCAAAACCACCATTAATTCATATAAAAGAATAATTAAAAACATGGGAAAACCATAACAAAGAATTGATAACTAAAACCCCTAAAATACATTTTAAAATCCAAAATCATACAACATTCAAATCATGAAAACATGGTATAAAACCGTGGCTTTAGTTGGAACTAACAATGAGAGAAGGGAATATACCTTAAACCAAGGTGATGATTCAGAGAAATCACCCAGACAAGCCCCAATTTACTCCTTAAAATAAAACACTCACTTTATTTACCCAAGAATCTAGAGAGGATTTAAAGTGTTTTTCAAGTGTTTAAGAATAAAATAATAGGGAAAATAGCCTTCTAAGTACAATATAAGCCATGGGACCTTATTAGGACAATTGGGAAAATGTCCAGATTGTCCTCACTAAAACAAAATTAAATTCTCTTCATAAGGTACAACTAACCCTTACGAGTCCTACCCTTCTTGTATGAGTCGTACCTAAGTCTCATACCCTAGGCTTTCCCCTTTGAACCAAATATTTTCCAACGTATGAAACATCTAAACCCAAGTCGTATTCAAGTCTAGGAAAAGTACCCATAAACTGCACCCCTAGTAGAATAGAATCCATAAGATTTGAACACTGGCCACTATACGAGTCTTGGGTATGACTCATACCCTGGCTTATGGCCCATGGTTAGACACTTTGAAAGACCCCACAAAATTCTAAGCTTAACTCAGACCTTTAAATCTTGTTAAGGGGTCCAGACTTAGAAAATTTCTATTAAGTGTTCATACTTAGTGTTATTTTAGCCTTCGTAGGTTGGAGACTGTATTTCATGGTCCTTATGACCTTTAAATATCAATTTTTAGGTTAATTCATGATCAACAATGTCAGTAGGTATTCTAGGACAAGTTTTAAATTTTTCGGACTTTGTTTGAAACACATTCAAAAGCTCAAATCAGTGGATCAATGTGATCTTGACACACTATGTCACCCATCGCGTCGATGGGTATTTTTCCCATACTCCCATTGATAATTCAAGTGAATCAATATGGACTCAACACGGTGCATTTTCCATTGCATTGATGCTAATGACGCGGCACGTTGGTCTGTGCATCACTGAATCAGTTTTCAGTCATTAAAAAGCCACGTCCTCATGGGTATTTTGGACTTTTCCCACCTTATCTCAGCCCCCAAAACATGAAATTAACCCTCTTTAGAGTCAAAATTCTTTCCCAATTCAAAATTTACTCAAGAACAAAAACCTTAGTAGATCAAATTGCAAACTCAAGCCTTAAGAATTCACCATCATTCTGTAAGAATTTAGCAACCAAGGTATGTGAAGTGTTCATCCAAGAGTTTCCTTCCACCCTTTGATTTCAATAAACACTTTCAAAATACAAGTTAATTGATTTCATGAATTTTATGTTGGATCTAGAATGTATTAATGATTATGATATTAACCGTGATCTTATTCCATTATTTGTCCCAAGTTCATACAAACTAATTTAATTGTGAATTGAATTTTGTGAACTACATGTCAAACTCTTGAATTGCAAGTTGAACGTACAATCCAAGATGTTACTACATGTTTGTTGATATATGAAATACCCATGCTGCCCAAGTGTTTGTCAAAATACTTATGTGATTAGACCAGTCTAAGAATAACATGTATTTTTGTGATATCAATCATGCACAAGCTCATGTATAACAAGTGTTTGACCAATGATGTCTAAGTGAATGTATTATTAGCAAGCTTGTACCAATATCTTACTAAAGTCATGCAGTGATTTAAAATTTATGCTATCTAGTCCTGGGGGTATTTAATACCCGATAATTCAGCTGGTTACCTAGAGCCAGTGTTAGCTACAGAATAATATTAGTTATGTCACGATCAGTAGTACTCTTAGTTAATTACATAATTCAGGAAAAACACAGTAGACTCACTATCAGTCTAGTCCAGTTCAGTATCCAGTTCAGACCTTAATAAATTCAGTTAGTTAACAGAATTTAGTAGTGCTTCGTCAATCAGTAGAAATTAGTGAACTCAGTTCAGTCTAGTTAGATAGTATAATCAGTAATAGCTCAGTCAATCTTAGTATGAACTAGGAATTAGTTATGTGTTTATTCAGTTAGGAGTAGGATTCAACACCGAGCGAACCCATGGATGGGGGCATTCTTGCCAGTAGAGGGTTTGACCCTTAATAGCAATTCTTGTTTTATAGAACAATGTAGCCACCATTGGTTGAGATATCTTCCTGTCACACTTAGGTTGGTACATCTCATATGATTTTTCCTACCCGCGAGGGTTGATGAAAGAGCTTTCTATCAGAGAGGGTTAACTCATAGTTGTCTTTACTCGTGGCATGGTACTGATACTATTCTAATTGGGGTTATAGGTTAGACCCTAATATAATTAGAAAGAGGCATGTCAGCTAGATGATTACCTCCCACAGTCTTAGTTTCAGTCTTCAGAATAGAACTCAATAAAATTATATGAAAATTAGGGCTGTCACACAGAGTAACTTAGTTCAGTACGAAACTCAGAATAGTTCCACAGAATTAGGACTGTCAGATATAGTATCTTAGTTAATAGTAATACAGTATCAGTGAACTCAGATATCAGTAAATCAGTAATTTAGAACTTAGTATCCAGTGTTAGCATGACCTTAGTTACAATTTATGTATTTATTCATGTACTCTTGTTCAGTTATACTCATGTTATTCAGTCAATATTGTTCATGCATATAAACCCATGCATTTCAGCCTACCTTACTTAGAATACCAGTACATTCAAAGTACTGACACATATATTTAGTTTGCACTTTGATGTCTTATTTCATAGGTTCAGATGCACTGGCACCGGATCATACTTAGCAGCCTGATCCATCAACAAAAGACTAGTGGTGAGCCATCATTGTTCGAGGAAAAAGATATTATTCTAGTATTTTAATACTCAGTGTATTTTCGTAGCCAGAGTTAGTTAGGGACTTGTCCCATCAGCTCATTGTTCAGATAGTAGAGGCTTTCTAGACTAGAGTATTTCAGACATATGTATCAGTATAAGTTTTCAGTACTCACTATTTATTTATAGTTTTGAACCTTATGGAAAGTTTGTGCCTAATTTCCCATAATATAGTATTATTATTCAGTTATTGTAGAAGGTACCAATCAAGGGTTAGCTTATGGACCATTGGGATTATAAGCATCGTATAGCATCCAGAGTACAGACTGGGGGCGTACACACTCTTACTCTGATCCAAATTATATTACCAAGTCTAAGGTTAAGTAAAGAAACCATTTAATCTATACCCAACTATAAAATTCGAACTTCCCAAATCACACCCATTCCAGTAACTACATCTATCCCACCAACCAACACTAGTTAGCCTACGAATGGACCATACCACCCATACCAAGAAATCAAGGAAATTTTCTAAGGTCTAGAAACAAGTGTATTCCAATCTAAGAGAAAGAATATTCTTTATTTGAAGGTCCTCAATTGCACCAATCAAGAATATTGATTGACCCTTTTTGACATTTATGAGCATACGTTTGATCTCTCAAGTAAAATCATTAGTAGACATTTCTATTTTGTTATGTGTGCTTTGATTTTCTCAAGGACAATCAAATATTTAAGTTGTAGTTGTTGATGAGATAAAATTTTATGACTCATTCAACCTAATTTTAGTAAGAAATCAACATCCTTAATGTCATTTTGAGCAATATCTAATGTTAGTTTATTTGATTTTTATGGTTGAAGCCAAAAGATCACCCAATGAACAAAACAAGGATAATGAAAGCCAAAAAGATGGATAAGAGGAAAAGGAAGAGAGCTCCCATTGCCAATGCAGTTTTACCAAAGCCGTCGACATTTTACCAAAGTACGCTCTATGTAACCAAAATGACCAAAACTAATGAGGTATATACTTTGATGTTTGGAAAACCACAATATGCGTTCGGTGCACCGCCAAAGATTTTTTCTATGAAATACTTATATATACAAATTTAACAAATTCCATAGAAAACAACCAAGAATTAGAGGAAATTTTGGTGATCAACATCACTTTGGTTCATTATCGAAGAGTTGGGCAAGCCTAGTTCAGATCATCAAATTTAAATTGTGGAAACTTTGTTATTATTTAGTTTGAACTTCTAGGTTATATAAATATCATTATTTTTACTTTAAAACCCTGTTGTTTTTGACTATTTTGATATTTACAAGTTGTAATCAAATTTCTTAAGCTTAGGATTAGCCCTTTTCGTAAATATTAATACCTAGAATTAATCTTTCTTTATGGGTATTCAATACAATGGTGGAATAAAATGAGCATATAAAAAGTGAGCATATAGGTATATCTTCTTCATCTTAAATCATGTTTAGGAATTTCCCCAAACATAGGGTTTTATGATGATTGGGTTTTAATTAAGTGCACGGGTGATAATTTTTTGCTATCCTAATTGGTTAATTATTGTGAGTTTAGTTAATATTCAATATTTCAATTGAGTATTGGTGGTTACAAATTCTAATTTGTGTTAGATGTCTTATCCTACTTGTGAAAGGGAATAAGGGTGAGGAGTATTTTCCATCAATGACATGATTTATATATAAAAGTAGATACTACGCACAACTCTAATCGAACTAAGGATAGTGCTACTTACTCGTGTATGATCGTACACCCGTGATAGCAGACCCTTAAGTTATTTTTACTTTTATTAACAACTTGATATTACTATCTAGTATAAATTAATTCTCTCAATTGATAACATCATTCAAAAGTGTTCAAAAGCATTTTAAACAACCCCTCCCTCTATTTTATTTTATTGTGTTTAGTTCACAGAAAGAATTTAGCAAATTCTAACACTTGAAGCTGAAAATATACTCCGTATGAAATCAACCCCGAATCCATAGTTGGATAAATTTATTGAAAATGACCACATGTGTATTTTAGGTGTAATTATGTGTTTCAATAACCGTAAATCCTATGCTGACACAGTTATGGGATTTGGGTTTTTAAATCCTTATTCTCTTTGTTCTAAATAATCCTCCCAAAATAAATTCTGTAATAATGTGCTCATAAAAGGTATATATTTGTAACACCCCATATTCAAGTATGTGTATTGGCGTACTCAAGTATGTGTATTGATCTTATTTATATGAAATTAATTTTTTATATTATTTATACCGAAATTTGCTCGTCAATGGTTCCATGCGAAGGTTATTGAATAAGCTTTCCAAAGATATAAAGATTTCCAAAAATGTATAGGTTTTTGATATAATCGAGCACGTTCGAAACTATAAAACGGTGGCCGGGATATTTGGGAATAGTAAATGTGCAGGAAAATTTCCTACACACAAACGACTGAGGACAGCCAAATTTTTGGGTCAACTTTGAATGATCATAACTCTCTTAATATAATGAACTGGGAGAGCTTCGACCTGTGAAAAGAAAGATCTTTGAGTGTTCTTTCGAATGAAATTGGTATCGTCAAAATCCAACGTCTGAGTAAGGAGTTATACTCATTTTACTTCAGCCTATCAAAATAGATTTTTAGGGTCAACTTCAAACGACCATAACTCCTTGTACAGGATAATCTGGGTAGCCTACTTTATATGAAATGAAATACCTTTGAATTATCCTTCCAACGATACAAATTTCACCCAAATCTGATATCAGATCAAAGAGTTATGGTCGATCTACTTTAGCTTATCAAAATAGTCCAGCAAAGGACAGATTTGGCATTATTTAAATTTTAAAGGCATTTTGGTAATTTTCTATTATATTATGGATGGGAATATGTGTATATATACATGTATATGATTTCAAAAACTCATTTTCATCATCAATAATTGAGAAAGAACAAACCCTAGCCAAATTTGACAATTAAATTACTTTTGATTCAACCGTAGAAATTCCAAAGTAATCCGATAACTGCGTTTGTCATCTTGAGAGCTTCGAATGACACTTATTATTTGTGAAAATAGGATTGCATAATCAAGAGGTGAATTCTAAGGTATGAATATTGTTTGCCTTTGTTCTTTTCCATATGTATATGTGTGATAGAGGATTATATGTATTGGTTGTTATTGAAAAGTGATAAAAATAGTGTTATGGACTATTTTGCATGGTTTGGTTGTATTGAATTGTGGAAGGTGGATATGGTAATTGACTTATGGAAGATGGATATGGTGATATACTATTGAATTGATGATTATTTATGTCTATGGCTCAATTTAGTTTAATGGATTGGTTGGAAGGATAAATGAATTCAAACTTGATATTGGAGGATGTTGTATGAATATGTATGGCATGTGAATGTAATTGGAGTATAAGAGGGTTAAAGTGACACCCTTTATCGTGTAATTAAGGCTTACTACTTAACCACTAGTTTGGTGAATTCAAATAATTGAATTGTGATGTTTGGTCGCTAATACTAGATTGCTATATATGTTCATTGTAGATAAGTAATCCAATAAGACTTGAAGTCCATTTGGGACTAGTATTGAAGGTTGACAGTCAGGTATGTAAATCATAATCTATACCATATCTTTTGTATGAAAGTGAGCAATTGTTCTATTAAGAAAGTTTCCAAAGTTATTCAGTAACATGTGATCCATAATGGTTTTGTATAATGTCCTACGCTACTAATGAACTTTTTTCCACTCTACAAGATGTCAACACATTCGAATACTTACTTGTTTTCCAAATCTTACATGTTTATTGCACTAATGAATGTTAGAAGGTATCCGGTTACTCAAACAAGATCCATGTGCTATTAATGACTCCAAAATATTTCATTGATATACCAATAAGTTCCTACTTCATTGTTATGGCATTGATGACTCCAAAACACTTCATTGATGTGCCAATGAGTTCTTACTTCATTGTTATTGCATTGATGGACTATTTATATGTCTCTTATTGATGTATCATTGTTTCAAAGTATCGAAAATACGGTGGCGACTGAAATAACCATCTTAAAGATTAATTGAACTAAGTGATGGAAGTTCTCTCTTATCGGGTGGTATCCCAGAGGCATAAGCTTATCATGGGTCGATCCCTATTTATGTGTTTATGGGTGGTATCCTAGGGGCATAAGCCTATCATGGGTTGATCTCAGCTGATATATACTGAAGGAAGCCTAATGGTCACAGTACAGTACAGTAATAATTACAAAGGTTATAAGAACGAAATTAAAGTGATAAGATACAATGTACTGGTTGTCATAAGTTCTAGTAAGTATGGTCCACTCCCATTATGATTTAATCACTTGTTTCTGATTTCTACTGAGCTCCTATATCATATGTGATTATCTACAGCTTTACATACTCAATACATATTTTGTACTGACGTCCCCACGGGGGACCTGTATTTCATGCTGCAAGCACAGGTACCTCAACTCATACACCACACAAGTAGGAGCCAGGATATCCAGCTGCTTTTGGTGAGCTCAAGTTTCCTTCGGGGCTTTCCGTGTCATATCCAGTCACTTTTGGTATTGTATAAAAGTTAGTTATATGGCGGGGTGTGTCCCGACTTTAGTTAAACTCTGTGTATTGTCTAGAGGATTTGTAGACCTAATGTACAATCATGGTGGTGTTTTGTTAATAGACGTGATGGATCCAATGACTAATTATTGTATATACATATCTATGTGTTCTCGAGCTTATACAGGTGATTATTTCCTTTTATATGCGATATGATGCTGTCTGAATTTTGGGTTATCATAGAGGTATGCTTGGGAAGTATAAGGTTATGAGCTGGTTCTCCCGAGCCTCCTCGATTACGAGTGCCAGTTGAGGCGTGACAATAATCCTATCTATCTAAAAGTAAAGTATCAATCTATATAAAAAGTTATCTTTTAGGGTCGATACTCAAGATTAGTCCTATGATGAGTTTATGTCAACTCTTTGAACCTTATGATGACTAATTCTTTTTAAAAATATGCAATGAAATATATTCAAGCAATATTATTATATCTAATTTTAAATGAACTGGGATCTAAAACTTCTAAATTCACAAACTCTTTCAAACACATACTAAAATATCAATAGGTGAAAAATATTTTAACTTTCATACAATTCTATTGCTATTCAAGGTTAAACATCAATAAAATCAACCCATTTGTAAAATAAAGGAAATTATGTACATGTGTTTAAAAACTCTAACTTAAACTTATAATGAAGAAACTTTTAAATAGATGCAATTATGATAAAAGGAATTCCTCACCAAATTCTTATATACTGGAGAAGGATAAAAATCCTTGAAGAAGGGATTGGATTAAAAATGATTTATCTTGACCTTGGAAAAAATTATTTTTGTGTTCTTAAAGTTGGAGTGGAAGAGAATAAGGAATAAATTGATTTTTACAAGTTCAGGATGACTTTAAGGTTTTAATTTGGGTTGTGGAAGGTAAATGAGGGTACACGGACCAAACACTCCTAATTTAAATTGAGGAGTAAAGATTCATGCCTTGGAGATATTGAGCATGTCGTGCCTTTGATTAAGATGGAGAGGTTCTCGCACCAAGCCTCCTAGTGTGGAGGCTAATTAGTAGCTCCTGTCAAATTGCATGATGGTGTGAGGCCTAATATGGTGACCCTTTCATGCGACATACAACAATCTATTGTCAAAAATAGAATTCCAAGTACCAAAATACAACCCAAACTATTTCTAACCTTTCTAAGTGTCAAATACCTTAATATTAATGGATTTGTTCTCATGGAAGACTACTATTTTTAGATGGAACTTAAGGGGTGTTAGGTTTTGTTTTTGAGTTTCTGGGGTAGCTATTTAGTTTAGCAACTCTATTCCTAGATCCATCATTTTATTTTATTAAATGGGTTATCAACAGTCTTCTAGATTTCTTCT
>NW_025860786.1:52049-75634 GCF_002878395.1 Capsicum annuum
GGGACGAACAATCCCAAGAGGGGGATCTTGTAATACCCCGTGTTTTCATGTCATAAGCCTCTCATCCTTTCTCATTAGATCAGATCCAGTGCAAAGTAATTGCTACTCATCAGCTGACACTCTTGTTTCTATCTTAGCCATATAGTTATTTTTTCTGGAGGATTCATGCACTTGCAGAACAGTTCAGTAGCTCATTATTCTTGAGATCCAGTGATTCAGTTCTATCAGTTACACATGATAGCTTGAATACTAATATTCTTCTGTGTTTTATGTTAATTATCCACATTCGCGAACAAATGTTCCCAAGGGGGAGATAATGTAATACCCCATATTTTCATAATAGAACTCTAACCGTCAATCCTGTGCATCTAAGCTCTAATCCAAGTGATTCTCATGTGAATACAAGTTTCATGATCATTATCCAAGTCTATGGAGTACTTAAGAGGTGAAAAATATTTATAGAAATGACATAGAATAAGGTTGAGCTAAGACTAATTGATTCATTCAAAGTTTGCAATTCAATTCTACCAGGGTCAACTTCAAACGTATATATCTCTTAATATACATGGTATTTATCATCCCAAGACCTATCAAATTGTAGATAATTAATTTAGCTTTCCAACGATACCAATTTCATTAAAATTTGACACCTGAGCAAGGAGTTATGACTTTGCGAAGTAGAGTGCGTCGCCTAACCAATCGCACATAGCTACTGGAATAGGTGTCCGATAAGAAATACGATGCATACTTAAATATCTGCGATAAGCAATGCAGCGCATACTTAAATATGTGCGATAAGCTATGCACTCCATACCTTACCTCCAAGTGCCAAAAACACCCCTATATAAATATATGACACGAGATTAAATTCCCAAAACACCAAAATAAGTTTACTTTCTCTCAAAATTACCAAGAACAACCTTTAGGGTTTCAACATATAAACCCCAATAGCTAGAGATTCAACCGTGAGAATTCTATAATTTTCACATATTCAGAATCCCCTTTACGAAGACTACCAGTGACACTCAAAATTTCATGAATAGCATTACATCATTCTGAAATTCATTCAAAGCTTCAAGTTTAAGTTATCTGGAGTTTTTCAACAAGAACACCCTTTCGGTCTTGTGCCCAAAATTTGCATTATTTTACAAAGATATATGATTTTACATGCTCTACTTATGAATTTGAGATAGAAATTTGAAATCTATATTCTTGTTGAAGAAGTTATAATATTTTTGATGTTTTGAAGATGAATTTCATGAGCGTTGATGTGAATATTCATGATTAAAGATAAATTTCCAGATTTTCATATGAATCATACATGTTTCATCTATAAAGTGTGAATCTTGAAATGTTTTGATCAAGTATTGATATATGGGTTGTTGAACCCGATTTGATTTTATATTTTGTTGAAGTAATATGTTATATAAACTTTGATATTGGATTGATTTGACCTTTTGGTCTTGAAGGAGTTATTTTTGAACTCAAATGAGAAAAGAAATCCACATTTTAATTTATTATGAAAAAGGGGTAGCATTATGGCTCCAGATATGAATTATTGAACTGCATTGTTGTGGATTTTCTTTTGAAATGATCTGAGCTCAGTCCGGGAGTAGTCTTTAGAACTGAGTGGGAGGTATAACTGTGTTTTGTACTTCCCTAGAATGACGTGACCCCATATGATGTGATCCTAAGGATAATTGATATAGTCATCACTAGTGAACAAAAGATGAAGGTCCTACTCGGATGGCAAGGATAGGACAGCTCTCTCCAACGTGGGTGGGACATTGGACTCCTTGTAACTCACTTTGTTTATGTAAATTGTAAGAGACTCCCAATGTGTGTGTGTATTCTCCTATCTAATATGAAAAGTCTTATTCTTCTATCTGAGATGAGAACATATTTGTTTCAAGGATTGAGTTTGAGGAAGTCATTATTTCGAAAGATTTAATGAACATATATTCCAAATAGAATTATTATGAGATTTGATTTCTTTGATGATTTGGAATCGAGATGGAAGTGAATTGCGATTTATTATGATGACTCACATGTTTAACCCGATATATTTTACTCTCTTATGATTATGATGATTTTTAATTCGAGCTAAGTGAGTCATTTATATCAGCATGCATAATTTTATAAATTGTGATGATATTAAGATATTATTTTATATATGCATTGCACCCCCATATGTTCGATACATTTCCATGGTACTAACCCACATATTTGTATGTGGGTAACATATTTGTATCCTTTTGATTCAAAGGCTTGAGTTAGTTATACAATTCGAGAAGTGTTGTATTTTCTTTATTCAGTCGTATTATGTTGGGTTAGTCATGAGTCATTACCCAGGTACCATTAGAAGTACTAGTAGAGGCTTCATAGACAGTCAGTAGAAGTTGATGTATTCCGTTCTAGTTTTGATTCTAAAACCAGAATTGTAATCTTGTAAATTTAGTTTTGTATCTATTATTTCAGAAAAGAGTTATTTTTCAGAGATTTGTATAGATTTATACTTTTTGTTTAGTTGCTTATGAGTTATGCCAGTAGAAGGGTTAGCTTGGGGTCTCTTGTGATCCTAAGCACTGTGTGACATCCCAAAATTCAATAAACTTCCCATTGATATAAGATTCTCCCAAATAAGATAACCCGTTTAGAAGTTACGACTATTTTAAGTTCCTATCATAAAACAATGCAATAGTAATAAGTGGCACACCACGCCAGAAGAGGAAATTGCATTTGGCAAATTCTAGTAGGGGTTTGCAATTATGGCGCATTGCGCTAGGGCCCAAATTCAGAATTGTCTATTTTCGAGTGTCTCAGCGCGATTTTCCCTGCGTCGTGCTAAAGTTCCAGGTCACAAAAAAGTTGTAACACGATGGCCCTGCATTGTGGCATCCCTCAGTTTCTCAATTGTCAAAATCTAGTGACACGGCATAATAGCACTGCATCGCGCTAAAGGTCTAGTTCGGGAAATTTTTCAAATTTTAAGACTCATCCAAGGGTTAAAAGGGTCAATTTCATTCCCCTATTTAAACCCAATAACACATGATTTAGTTATTCTTCACCAAAAATATACAAGTTTCTCTCAAGTTTCTGTCAAGAACAAGCTAGGGTTTCTATTGGGGATTCAAATTCTAGAAGGTTTCACCATTAATCCTCACTAAATCACGAACTAAGGTATGCATAGTGTTCATTCATGTTCGACCATGAAGCCCAAGAATCCCTTTTTCTAGATTCAACTTTATCAATATTCTTATGAGTTTCATGATTAAGTTGTTATTGTTCATGTGGATAGTGAGAAATTGAATTCTACTCCATGTTAGGTGGTAAATTCTATGTGGGTTAAAGTATTATAGATATAGATTCATGCAAACCAAGGACTAAACCCTTGAAATCTGAAATTAGAATTGAACCATAATTTTTATATATTGTACAATTATGTTTACATGTACAATGCCTACAATCTGTTTGATTTAATTCCTAAATAAAGGAAAAGTGCCTAAATAGCATGATACCATGAAATCCGGAAGTATTTATAAGTTTATGCCTATCAGATGTTTGATGAAATGCTTCTATAAATATGGTATGGACTCTGGTGTAAGTTATATGTTCAAGTAAGTTATGCTTGGTTCATTTCCTTTAATCGAGTCCTGAGGGTACTTATAGCCAAAACATTAGTTGTGTGCCTAGAGCCAATTTCATGTTTTCACGTTTCTCTCAGTTAAGCTATGAATCCTTAGACTTCAGACACTCTTATGACTCAGAAAATCTCGATGATCTAATGAACTCAGTCAGTTGAGTAGTATTTCATCAGTCAACAGTATTCAGTAATTCAGCCCATGTTCAGTTAAGTAAATCATGTTTAAAGTCTATTAAGATGGAAGTAGGAATTTGTACCATGTGAACCCAAGGATGGTAACACATACTATCAGATGAGGGTGTGATTCTTAGAATTCATCATTGCGTTCTACAACTATGTAGCCATTATAGGTTGAGACATCAATACTATCCGATGAGGGTTGATGAGGTGGATAAGCACTGTTAAATAAGGCCTCCACCTTTCTCGTATAAGGGACACTATTAGATGAGGGTTGCCCACAGTTTGTCCTTACTAGTGGTGCGGTATTGACACTTTTCCAATTAGGGTTAATGATTAAACCCCAACTCAAACCATAATAGAGTATCAGGGGCAAGTCGATTAGATAAATACTTCCCACAGTTTCATTTTATAGAATTAGGACTATCATATACATTAAATCTGTTTCAGTAATAGAAATTAGATAGTTTTTTAAAATTTATAATTATTAGATATGGTCAACTCAGATACAGTTAAGAACTCAGATAGTTCTATCAGATTCAGGACTGTCAGATAAGTCAATAATGTTATCATTCATATCAGTTATTAACATGTTAGGTTATTAGTATTCAAACTCAGTAATCATGTTATCACATTGTCAGTTAAAATCATGTATTTATACATGCATTCTTAGGTTCATGTTAGACAGTCAGTTAGCGATAATCATGCATGTGAACCCTTGCATATAACCTACCTCACATGTGTACTCAGTACATTCAATTTTATTGACGCATTTGCGCTATGGTTCTTTTTTTTATGTTACACTATAGGTTCAAAGACATGAGATCCAGATCAGTAGTAGATTCTATTTTCAAAAGTCATAGTCAGAAGTGAGTCCTCATCCATCAATGGCATGATTATTTCTTTGATATCTCATTGATTAGCTTGTTAGTTGGAGTTAGTTGGGGATATGTCCTATCAACTTCTTATTCAAATTATTCAGACATTAGAGGCTTTCAGACTAGATGCAGTCTATCGTGTTTCAGATTTCTATATTTTTAGTTTTGTTTTGGGTAATCTATTGCCCCACTCAGATGTTTTATTATTTAAATTTTATTCAGTAATAACCTTATGGCCTTTCGGTGCATGTTTCTGCATTATCATGTTATATTATATAGTGTACAGGTATAGATATAAGTCATGGGTTAGCTTGTGTTCTTTTGGGGTCATAAGCACCATATAGTTTTTCGGACACTAGGTTCGGAGTATTACAAACTTGGTATCAGAGCCTAAAGTTCAGTAGATTCCGAAGAAGTCTGAAAACCGAATCTAGTAGATTCTTGTACATAGGTGTGTTGCACGCCACATTTATGTGCAAGAGGTTATAAGATGTTTTAGGAAAAGTTTCCCTTCTTTTGGTATTCCTGTCATGCCAATAAGCATAATCTCAAGTCAATTGCTCGGTATAATCTGTTTCTCCTTTTCTTCTACCGAACATGCCTCTTAAAGAAGAAACAAAACTCAGTCAGCCCAAAGATCCTTTGGATGATCATGTTTCTCATTCGGAGTTTATGGCCGCATTCCATAATATTGTTCAGTCAGTTGTCACTCAAAAGGAATGGCAAACTGTCATTTTGTCCAACAAAGTGGCCAATTCAGCTGCAGCTAGGATTCAGAACTTCTCTCGAATAAATCCTCCGTCCTTTCTCGAGTCTAAGGTAGATGAGGACCCGCATGAATTCATTGATAAAATTCAAAAGGTGATAGATATCATGGTGGTGACTACTGTTGAGAGAGCTGAGATAGCTACATATCATTTGTAGGATATGGCTCATACTTGCGTCAAACAGTGGAGGTTAGAGAGTTTAGCTTATGCAGGTCTTATAGAGTAGGAGGAGTTTGTCACTGCATTCTTAGATGGATTCTTTACCCAAGACCTTAGAGAGGCTAAGGTGATAGAATTCATCAACCTCAGGCAGGGCAATATGAAGGTGAAAGAGTATTCTCTTAAGTTTACTTTATTAGCCAGATATTCCCCTCATGTGGTTGTAGATAGTAGATCCAACATGAGTAAGTTCACTTTTGGTGTAAATGATAGAATGGCAAATTAGTGTAGATCTGCCATGCTGAACAGTGACATGACTTTTGCCAGGCTTATGACTCATGCTTAGCAGATAGAGGAGCATAAGATTAAGTAGAGGCAGAAGCATAATAAGAGAGCAAAGACCGGTAGTTTCAACTTCGTTCATCCTAAATCAAAATAAGGAAACCGTTCCCTGTTTCATCCTAAGTCGTTAGGTCCAGCCCCTTCTATAGCTAGTGCTTTGGTTCCTATGTTCAGGAAGGGTAACGAAGATAGAGCGCTAGGGTCTAGGTCTTAAGGTATTGTTAGCAATGCCAAAACTAATCCCCTTTGTCAGACTTAAGGTAAAAACCGCAAGAGTGCTTGCAGAGCTGGTAGCGATGTCTATTTCAATTGAAGCAAGCCAGGCCATAGAGTCAGAGACTGTCTTTAGTCAGGTTATTAGAGTCATCTTTGCTCCTCAACTTAGTCCTGTCACCTGAATCAGCAGGGTGCCATCATCAGTGCTAGTAGTGGGCAACGCCCAAATTGTCTCTATGATCTCGAGTCCTGATAGGATCAGGAAAATTCTCCTGATAAAGTTACTGGTACGTTACAAATGTTTTATATGTATTTTTTTGCTTTGATAAATCCAGGATCTTCTTTGTCATTTGTTACTCTCTATATAGCAAGTGATTTTGAAATCAATCCTAAAATCCTAGTAGAGCCCTTTTCAGTCTCTACCTTAGTGGGTAAAACGATCATAGGCCAGTGAGTATACAGGAACTGCCCCATTATTATATTTCAGAAAGTCACTTCAACAGACTTAGTTGAATTAGAGATGACTAATTTTGATGTCATTCACGACATGGATTGGCTTCATTCCTGCTATGCCACAGTCGACTGCAGAAACATAATAGTCCAGTTTTATTTTTTGAATAAACCCATCCTTGAGTGTAAGGGTAGTACTTTAGCATTCAGAGGTTAACTTTTTTCCTACCTTTGCGATAAAAAAATGATATCTAAAGGATGTGTCCATCATCTTTTTCGAGTGAAGCACACTAGTTCCAAAACTCCCAGCCTTGCATCAGTTCTAGATGTAGGTGAATATTCAGATGTCTTTCTGAAAGATCTTCTAAGAATTCCTCCTGAAAGTGAAATGGACTTCGACATTGGTCTTCTTCCAGATACTCAGCCTATATCTATTCTGCAATATAGAATGGTACTAACAAAACTCAGAGAACTAAAAGAACAATTGAAGGATCTCTTAGATAAGGGATTCATCAGGCCCAACATTTCCCCATGGGGTACTTCAGTATTATTCATGCGCAAGAAATACGATTCTATTTGGATGTGTGTAGACTACCATCAACTCAACAAGGTCACGATCAAGAACAAGTATCCTCTTCCCAGAATCGATGAATTTTTTGAGGAATTTCAGAGTGCCAGCTATTTCTCTAAGATTGACCTCAGATACGGTTATCATTAGCTCAGAGTTAGAGAATGTGACATTCTAAAAATAGCTTTTCGTACTTGGTATGGTCATTTTGAATTCTTAGTTATGTCCTTTGGTCTTACCAATGCCCCAACAACTTTTATGGACATGATGAACCATTTCATCAAGCAGTACTTGGACATGTTCGTCATAGTCTTCATAGATGATATTCTGATCTATTACCAAAGTGAGCATGATCATGCAGACCATCTCAGAATAGTACTTAAGAGTTTTCGAGATCATTAGCTATTCAGCAAATTCTGTAAGTTAAAATTTTTTCTTGGTTAGTAGCATTCCTTTGTCATATCATTTCCAGTGATGGCATTAGAGTGAATTCTCAAAAGACGAAAGCAGTAAGAAACTGGCCTCACCCTGTCTCTCCATCAAATATTAGGATTTTCTTGGGTTTGGCTATCTATTACAGATAGTTTGTTGAGGGACTTTCTTCTATTGCATCACTTATGTCAAGATTGACTTAGAAGAAAGTCAAATTTTAGTGGTTAGACCTTTGTGAGAAGAATTTTTAGGAGTTGAAGACTCGACTAACCTCAGTTCTAGTATTAGCTCTTCCAAATGGTCCAGATGGTTTCATAGTATATTGTGATGAATCAAGAGTAGGTTTGGGTTGTGTCCTCTTACAGCATGGTAAGGTCATAGCCTATGCCTCAAGACAGCTTAAGCCCCATGAGAGGAATTATCTTACTCATGATGTTGCATTAGCAGTCGTAGTATTTGCCTTGAAGATTTAGAGGCTTTATCTATACGGTGTTCACATAGATGTGTTGACAGGTCATAAAAGTCTTCAGTATGCCTTTTCTTAGAAAGATCTTAATCTTTATTAGAGAAAGTGGTTAGATCTCTTCAAAGATTATGACATGAATATCCTTTATCATCTGGGCAAGGCCAAAATAGTGGCCGACACCCTCAGTAGACTATCTATGGGTAGTGTTTCTTATTTTAAGGATAGTAAGAAAATGTTAGCGCAGGAAGTCCATCAGCTTGCCAAACTAGGTGTTCTCTTAGTAGATACATAAGATGGTGATATGCGGGTTCAGAGTAATTTAGAATCATCTCTAGTTTCTGAGGTGAAAGAAAAGCAAGATAGAGATCCTAGCCTTGTCAAGTTGAAAGAGTCAGTAGAGGATTAGAAAGTAGAAGTTTTCTATAAAGGGGGATATGGTATCCTTCACTATTAGGGTCGTCTCTGTGTTCCAGGTGTAGAGGACTTAAGGAAGAACATTCTTGCAGAAGCACATGGTGTGCACTACTCTATTCATCCAGAGGCCACAAAGATGTACCGCGACTTGTGGGAACTTTATTGGTGGAGTGGGATGACAAAAGACATTGCAGATTTTGTGGCTAAGTGATCTACACATCAGCAGGTTAAGATAGCGCATCAAAAGCCTAGTGGTTCCATGTAAGAGTTTAGTATTCCTACTTGGAAGTGGGAGGTTGTGAACATGGACTTCGTTACGGGTTTGCCTCAAACTCGCCATCAGTATGATTCAGCCTAGGTCATTGTAGATAGATTAACCAATCAGCTTATTTCTTTCTAGTTCATACCTCTTATTCAGCCAAGGATTATGCCAAACTCTACATCAATGAGTTTTTCAGATTTCACTGTGTTCCACAGTCCATTATCTCAGAAAGAGGTACCCAGTTCACCTTTAATTTTTGGAAAGCATTCCAAAAGGGTCTTAGTATCTAAGTTCATCTTAGTACAACCTTTCATCCTCAGAAATATGTTCAAGAAGAGAGGACCATTCAGACTCTAGAAGATATGCTAAGAGCATGTGCAATTGATTTCAAGGGTAGTTGGGATGACCTCTTGCCTTTGATTGAATTTGCATACAACAATAACTGTCATTCCAATATTAAGATGACTTCATTCAGAGATCTCTATGGTAGGTGATGTAGAAATCCTATTGTTTGGTTAAAAGATAGTGAGCCTCAGTCATAGGTCCTGACTTGGTATTTGATGTGTTAGAAAAAGTCTAGTTGATTAGATAAAGACTCGAGGCTTCTTAGAGTCGACAGAAGTCTTATGTAGATGTTCATCGAAATGATCATGAGTTTGAGATTTGTGATCATGTCTATCTAAAGATCTCTCCCATAAAGGAGGTGAAAAGATTCAGCAAGTAGGGAAAGCTCGGTCTTTGATATATTCGTCCCTTTAAGATTATCAATCGCTTTGGCAAGGTAGCCTATGAGCTTAAATTACCTTTAGATCTAGCCTTAGTTCATCCAGTATTTCAAGTCTCTTTTGTCAAGAAGTGCATAGGAGACCCATAAGTTGTAGTCCGTATTCAGAGCATTGATGTTCAGAAAAATCCGTTATGAAGAGATTCTAGTCGATATCTTAGACTATCAGACTCGTAGATTGAGGAACAAAGAGGTCCCTTTAGTTAAAGTTCATTGGCAAAAATAGTCTATAAAGGGAGCTACTTGGGAAGAAGAAGAGGACTTGCATACCAAGTATCCTCACCTCTTTTCTGCCAACTTAGACCAAGCTTAAGGTAACAGTTCTCTTTAAACTTATTTAGTTTCATGCTCTGTGTTCATCACGAACTTGGTATTCAGTTTCATGTTCATATTCCCATTATAAACTTGGTATCAAGTACCATTGCATATTCAGTCATGCACTCATGTATAAGTTCAGTTTATGTAATTATGCATAAGACATGCCTTCTCATTGTGAGAAACTTAGTTCTTCATAACACTCAGTCATGCATTCATGAATCAGTTACACATGTATCAAATATGCATGTTCAGTATTACATATTCTTCTTGTAAGTTATATCACTCATGAGATCATGTTCTAGTTATTCAAATTTTGTATGTACGTCAGTTGTCTTTTCTCCCATCTCAGTCAATCTCATTCGAGGATGAATATTCTCAAGGAGAAGATTTTGTAATACCCAATAATTTTCCTGGCTAATTGCATCTCAAGAATTTTTAGTAATATCTTCTAAATTGAATGATGGTTATTCCATTAGTAATCTTCAAGATTTTCACTTTTTTTCATGTGGGAATTTCAATAAGATTTCCATCTATATAAGATTCGCTCAAATCGAATAACCGAATCAGAAGTTACAACTAATTCAAGTTCATATCATCAAATAGGGCCATAGTAATCAGTGGCGCGCTGCGCCACAAGAGGAAATGGCATTTGGAAAATTTCAATAAGGGCCCATGATTATGGCAGTCGTACTAGGGCCCAATTTTAAAATTGTCTATTTTCCAGTGGAACACTCTTATTTGCTGAACTAGAATGCTACACGATGCTCATGACCCCGAGGGACCACAAGCTAACCCATGACTGATATCTGTACCTGTATAAAGCAAATCATGATATAATAGTGCGGAATACATGGAACTGTATGGCCATAAGGTTCAACTGAATACAAACATGTGGAAGAAAATACCCAAAACAATTGAATCTGAAAGTAAATCCGAAAGCCTCTAAACTAACTGAATAAGGAGTTGAAGGAACATTTCTCTAACTAACTCCATAAAACTGAACTGAAGAATAAATAAATAAATAAAATTATATTATCCTCGATTCAATGACGACTCACTATGTCTCTGCTACTAAAATGTTACCGCTACTGCTAGGCTGGAGCTCGTGTCTCAGAACCTATGGTGTAACATGAAAAGAAAGCATCATAGCGCAAATGCGTCAGTACAACTGAAGTACTTAGTATACGAGGAAGGTAGGATGAACATAAAGGGTTTCATGAATGAACAACACTAAATGACTAATATACATGGGATTGCAAACATATATATATAGAAACTAGGACCGTGAATACGTGATAACATGACTTGTAAGCTAATACATGGTTTACTGATAACTTTCATGACTGATACTAAAACTGATTACATGGATGACTATATCTGATAGTCCTGTAGATACTGGAATATGAAGAACGCTCTGAGTTCTTTTACTGAGACTGATACTAAAATTGATAACATGGATGATTGTATCTGACAGTCCTATATACACTGAAATCTAAAGAACTATCTGAGTTATTTTACTGAGACTGATACTTAAACTATGGGAAGTAGTGTTTAACTGACATGGCCCATTTATGCCATTATGGCTAGGCTGGGGTCCAATCTCTGCCCCGAATGGAGAGGTGTCAATACCGAGCCACTGGTAAGAACAGCTGTGAGTGACCCTTATCTCGCGGGTATTCAATGAGAACGGTGGGAACACTAAACTGATGGGTTAAGCAACCTCATCAACCCTAAGCTGACGGGTTAAGATGTCCCAACCTACGCTGGCTACGTAGTTCTAAAACACAAGATTTTCTACTAAGAATCACACCCTGAACAAGCGGGGGAGTTCCCATCCTTGGGTTCACTTGGTGCTAACATCTACTCCGATCTAGAGGGACTGGACATGAATAACTGATTGTGCATGACTTAATCTTACTGAATTTTGTTGACCGGAGGAATGTTATCGATATCTAAAAAATGATTGAGAGTACTGAAGTTACTAAGATTAACTGTGAAAACTGAGGTTGCTGAGGTTACTGAACACTGAGAGTACTGAGATTACTGGACTACTGAGATTTCTTAGTTTTCCTGAGTCACATGACTGACTTAATTCTATAGATCATGGCTTGAATGATAGTATCATGAAAACATGACATGGATCTAGGCACAGAACTATATTTTTCGGGTACAAGTACCCCCATGACTCGATGGAAGGAAACTGACGCACATGACTGACTTGATCCTAAGAGTAGAGTCCATAATATATAATATCTTAAGTATGGATCTCATACTAAGCATGGTTATCAACAATGTATTACATGGAAAAGATTTCATATCACATGGAAGTACTTACACAATCTTAATATTATGTTCATTGAATAATCATATTGGCAATACATACAAATAGCATGGAAGTTCATGTGGATTACATGGTTATCATATATCTTGTTCATAAGTAGGATTTGCAAGTAAACATAGCATAATCTGATAAGAATAGTTCATGAGTATTCCAACTACATTCACAAGGCACATTAATAACATAGAAGTCATTGGAACGTAAGGGCATATCATGAATCCCTCACTTAGTTACCTATATTTTGCATGGTTTCTAGTTCCTTTGGAATTTTATCAAATACCTTACATGCACATCTTAATCATAGGTGAATTCATCAAATTATACATCATGAACAACCAAAGTTACATGTTTCCAACTCATATTATATCATGAATTCACAAAAAACATATAAAGATTCCATCTTGGGAATCACCCAATACCAACAATGTGATCATCAACACCCAACAATATAGAAATCATACTTTAAAATTAAAAGGAGGAAAAAAATCAAGCATCAACGTGGGTATGATCATATCACCACAATCAACCAAGCTTTTGTATTTTAAAGATTGATTCTTGAACACTATGAACAAATTGAATCCATAGATGAACACTACGCATACCTTAGAAGGAAAATTCTTGATGATTGACGGAGGAATTTCCTTGAAATCAGATCTTCAAGCTTACTTATGCAACCGTAGTTGTTTTTCTCCTTTAGTGCTCTTGGATGATGAGCGTTGAGATAAAAATAGGGTTGCAGTATGTTTAGAAGATATAAATTTTGTAGGGTTAAGTTTAGGGACGTATAAGGAGTATTTAAAGACTTAATTACCTTTAAAATAACTCAACACGGAGTGCTTTTGACACCTATAATTGGCTTAGGCGGCGCCCAAGTTACTACCTATGCCTAGGTTGGGAGGCGCCTAACTAATCGGCTATGCTTGGGTTAGGCGGCGCCTAACCAATCTCCTATGCCTACTGTCTCTCACAAAAATAGGCATAACTTATCGCTCGGGTATTGGATTAAGGAGAAATTGGTATCGGTGGAAAGCTAATTTGATTTTATATTACTTGGTGGGTATAAATCATCCAAATTACCATATTAACATCGACTTATACTCGTTCAAAGATGACCCTTGAAAAATCAAACACCAAAACTTAATGGATTCAAGAAGTCTTAGCTTGTATTACATTAAGTGACTCATATGAACATGCTTAATGGATCGTAAGCAATCCTATCACTAGGATATTCATTATAAGTCATGTACTCAAGTATGAATCACAAGATTAGAAACATGTGGGGTATTGTAATATCTCCCCCTTCGGAATATTCATCCTCGAATGAGAATTTACTGAGAAGGGATACAAGACAATAGAATCTGAACTGAACATGAAGAAATTAAACTTGATCTCATGATTGACATGTTAAACATACTGAACTCGTGCATATCTGATGCATGGACAACTGATACATGAATGCATGACTGAGTATGAAATGGTTAATAGGTACCAAGTTTATATTGGAAACATGAACATGAAACTTAGTAAGCTTAAGGAGAACTGTTACCTTGATCTTGATCTGAATTGGCGGGGAAGAGGTGAGGATACTTGGTATGCTTATCTATTTCTGCTTCCCAAGTACCTCCCTCATGAGACTGATTTCGCCAAAGAAACTTGACATGAGGGACTTCTTTATTCCTCAATCTACGAGTCTGATAATCTAAAATTTCGACTGGAATCTCTTCATAAAAGAGGTTGTTCTGAATGTCGATGCTCTGAATAGGGACAACAACTGCTGGGTCACCTATGCACTTATTTAGCAAAGAGACATGGAAGACTGGTTGGACTGAGGCTAGATCTGAAGGAAACTCAAGCTCATAATCTACCGTGCTAAAGCAACAAAGAATTCTAAAGGGACCGATATACTGGGGACTGAGTTTCCCTTTCTTGCCGAACCTCTTCACTCCCTTCATGGGAGAGATCTTAAGATAGACATAGTCATTGACCTCAAACTCGAGATCCTTTCTAAGAACATCTGCATAAGACTTCTATCAACTCTGAGAAGCCTGGAGTCTCTCTCTGATCAACTGAACATTCTCAAAGGCGTCGAATACTAAGTCAGGACCTATGACTTAGGCCTCACTAACTTTTAACCAACCAATAAGAGATCTACATCTCCTACCATAGAGAGCTTCAAATGGAGCCGTCTGAATACTAGAATGATAGCTATTGTTGTATGCAAACTCAATCAAAGAAAAGTGGCCGTCTCAACTTCCCTTGAAGACAATTGTACATGCCCTTAGCATATCTTCAAGAGTTTGAATGGTCTTCTCTGCTTGACCATCTGTCTGAGGATGAAATGTTGTGCTGAGATGGACTAAGGTAAGGAGACCCTTTTGGAATGCTTTCCAAAAGTGAGAAGTAAACTATTTACCTCGGTCTGAGATGATAGATAATGGAACACTGTGTAATATGACTAACTCCCTGATATATAGTTTGGCATAATCCTCGGTGGAATAAGAAGTACAAACAGGAAGGAAATAAGCTGACTTGGTCATTCTATCTATAATGACGTAGACTTAATCATGCTAATGACGAGTTATAGGCAAACCTATCACGATGTCCATGTTAACTTCTTCCCAATTCCAAGTAGGAATGGTGAACTCTTTCATGGAACCACTAGGTTTCTGATGCTCTATCTTAACCTGCTGACATATAAAGCACTTAGCCACAAACTCTGCAACATCTATCTTTAACCCACACCACCAATAGATCTCCCACATGTCGCGGTACATTTTAGTGGCCTCTGGATGAATAGAGTATCACGCACCATGCGCTTCTACAAAAATTTGCTGCCTCAATTCATCTACACCTGGAACACATAAACGACCCTGACAATGAAGAACACTATCTCCCCCTTAGGAGAAAACCTCAACTTTTTGATTCTGAACTGACTCTTTGAGTTTGACAAGGCTAGGATCCCTGTCTTGTTTCTCTTTCACCTTGAAAACTAGAGATGACTCAAAACTACTATGAACACATACACCACCCTCTAAAGAATTCAATAAGCGAATGCCTAGTCTTGCAAGATGATGGATCTCCTGACCTATCTTTTTCTTACTATCCTCAACGTGAGAAATACTACCCATAGAGAGTCAATTGAGAGCGTCGACCACAACATTGTCCTTGCCCGGATGATAAAGAACCCCTATGTTGTAATCCTTCAAGAGCTCTAACGACCTTCTCTTGCGAAGATTGATATCATTCTGGGAAAAGATATACTAGAGGCTCTTATGGTCTGTGAAGACATCTACATGAACTCTATAGAGATAATTCCTCCAAATCATTAAGGCAAAAACTACCGCTGCTAACTCAAGATCATAAGTAGTACAATTCTTCTCATGTGGCTTTAACTGTTTGGAGGCATAGGCTATGACCTTACCATGCTGCATGAGGACAAAACCTAAACCCACTTGGATGCATCACAATAGACTACAAAACCGTCTGAACCATCTGGAATAGCTAGAACTAGAGCAGAGGTGAGTTGAGTCTTCAACTCTTGAAACCTCTTTTCGCATGAATCTGACCACTGAAACTTAATCTTCTTCTGAGTCAATATGGACATGGGAGATGCAATAGAAGAAAATACCTTGATAAATCGTCTGTAATAGCCAGCCAAACCCAAGAAACTCCTAATATCTAATGGAGATACGAGTCTGGGCCAGTTTCTTACTGCCTCTATTTTATCAAGATCTACTCTAATACCATCACCAGAAACAATATGGCGAAGGAATGCTACTGATCTTAGGCAAAATTTTCACTTGCCAAACTTAGCGAATAACTAGTGATCCCTGAGAGTCTGAAGAACAATCCTGAGATGGTCTACATGATCATGCTCTATACGAGAATAGACAAGAATATCATCTATAAAGACTATGACAAACATGTCCAAGTACTTCTTGAACATACGGTTCATCAAATCCATAAAAGTTGTAGGGGCATTGGTAAGACCAAATGACATGACTAAAACTTCAAAGTAACCATACCGAGTACGAAAAGCTTTCTTCGGAATGTCACATTCACGAACTTTTAGCTGATGATAGCCTGATCTGAGGTCGAATAGATCATTAATCCTAGGAAGAGGATATCTGTTCTTGATCGTGACCTTGTTAATTTAATGAAAATCAATACACGTCCTGAGAGAAACGTCTTTCTTGCGCATAAATAATACTGGCGCACCCCATGGGGAAATGTTGGGTCTGATGAATCCATTATCTAAAATATCCTTCAACTGATCTTTCAATTCCTTATGTTCTGCTGGTTCTATTTTGTATGGAGGAATAAAAATAGGTTGAGTATCCAGAATAAGGTCTATACCAAAGTTTATTTCTACTTTTGGGAGGAATGCCTGGAAGATCTTTGGGAAAGACATCTGAGTATTCATTAACAACAGGGACTGTTTCGAAGCTGGGACATTCAAAACTAGAATCTTTAACATGCACGAGATGATACACACACCCCTTAGAAATCATTTTCCTTGCCCGATAGTAGGAAACAAGTTGAACCCTGAACGCTCAAATGCTACGCTTCCACTCTAGGACGGGCTCATTCGGGAACTAAAACTGAACTGTCCTATTTCTGCAGCCGACTGTGGCATAGCAAGAATTAATCCAATCCATGTAGGGAATGATATCAAAATCAATCATCTCTAACTTTACTAAATCTACTGATGTGGATTTCTCAGATATCATAATCGGGCAGTTCCTGTATATCCGTCGGGCTATGATGGTTTTACCCACTAGGGTAGAGACTAATAAGGGCTCTACTAGTACTTTGGGACTGATTTAAAAATTGCCCACTAAGTATGGAGTAACAAAAGGCAAAGATGCACCTGGGTCTAGCAAAGCATAAATACTAATATGGAAAACCTATAACGTACCAGTAACGACATCAAGAGAATTTTCCTGATCCTACCGGGAATGAAGAGCATAGAGTCTATTTTGGCATTGCCACTGGTAGCACTGGAAATGGCACCCTGCTATTTCGGCTGACTGGACTGAGCTGTAGAATAATTTTGCTGACCCTGAAGACTTGACTGCAGACACTCCCTAATCCTGTGGCCTAGCTTACCACAACAAAAATAGACATCACTACCAGCACTACAAATGCCCTTGTGGTTCTTACCACAAGTCTAACAAAGGGGATTTATTCGGGCACTGCTAACACTGCCCTGAGATTTAGAGCCTTGTGTTTTGTTTCTATTTCCATCTTTGAACTTTGGCACTGGAGTGCTGGCAGCGGAAGGACCTAGAATGGTTGACTTGGAGAAAAACTGTGAATGGTTTTCTCCATCTTACTTGGGGTGAGTAAAGTTGAAATTACCTGACCTTGCTTTATTGTTCTGCCTCTCCCTAGTCTTAAACATCTGCTTTTCTACTTGCTGATCATGGGTCATGCGTCTTGCTAAGATCATATCACCGATCAACATCGCAGACCTACACTCATTTACCATACAATCATTGACCCCTGACACGAACTTTCTCATCTTAGCCCTATTGTTTGTAACCACATGAGGAGCAAACCTAGCTAGGTGAGAAAATCTGAGAGAATACTCCCGAACCATCATATTCCCCTGCTTGAGGTTGATGAACTCAAGAACTTTGGCTTCCCTCAGCTCTTGGGGAAAGAATCTATTTAAGAAGGCTGTGACAAATTCCTCCTACTCGATAGGGCCTGTATCATCTAACCTCTAAGACTTCCACTATTTGTACCAATCATGAGCAACATCCTGTAACTGGTAGGCGCCTAACTCAGCACACTCAATAAAAGTGACACCCATGATGTCAATGACCTTCTGGACTTGGTCAATGAACTCCTGAGGGTCCTCATCAGACTTAGACCCATGGAAAAATAAAGGGTTCATCCGGGTGAAGTCCCAAACCCTAGTTTCTTTGGGAGTGGCCACTGGATTGGTCGGAATGATGGGTGGCCGTTTATTCTGTGCAGCCATAGACTGAGCAAGTGTGGTAAATACGGCTCTAAACTCCACATAGGAAACATGTTCGCCCAAAGGATCTTCGGGCTAAGGAGCTGTATGGTTTCTTCTATTTGGGGCCATGGTCTGGAATAAGAGAAGAATGGATTAGACTGAGAGTTTTACTTGTGATTATGCTCACTTGCATGACATTAATAAAGAAGAAAGGGGACTGTTCCCAAAACATCTTATACCCTTACGCACATAAATGTGGCACGAAACACACCCATGTACAAGACTCTACTAGATGCGGATTTCAGACATCCTAGGACTCTATTGAACCTTCGGCTATGATACCAAGTTTGTAACACCTCGATTTTTTGAACCAGAATGCTACACGATGCTCATGAGCCTGAGGGACCATAAGCTAACCCATGACAGATATCTGTACCTGTATACAACAAATCATGATATAATACTGCGGAATACATAGAACTATAAGGCCATAAGTTTCAACTGAATACAAACATGTGGGTGAAAATAGCAAAAACAATTAAATCTGAACGTAAAACTGAAAGTAAATTTGGAAGCCTCTAAACTATTCGAATAAGGAGTTGAAGGAACATGTCTCCAACTAACTCCATAAAACTGAACTGAAGAATAAATAAATGAATCAAATCATATTTTTCTTGAATCAATGAGGACTCACTATGTCTCTGCAATTGGAACGCTACCGCTACTACTGGGCTGGAGCTCGTGTCTCAGAACCTATGGTGTAACATAAAAAGAAAGCACCACAGTGCAAATGCATCAGTATAACTGGAGTACTGAGTATACGAGGAAGGTAGGATGAACATAAAGGGTTTCATGCATGAACAACACTAATTGACTAATATGAACGTGGGATTGCAAACACACATATATAGAAACTGGGACCGTGAATACGTGATAACATGACTTGTAAGCCAATACATGGTTTACTGATAAATGTCATGACTAATACTAAAACTAATAACATAGATGATTGTACCTGACAGTCCTATATATACTTAAATCTAAAGAACGCTCTTAGTTTTTTTATTGATACTGATACTGAAACTGATAACATGGATGACTCTATCTGACAGTCCTGTATATACTGAAATCTGAAGAACTATTTGAGTTTTTTTACTGAGACTAATACTGAAACAGTGGCAAGTAGTGTTTAATCGAAATGCCCCATGTATGCCATTATGGCTAAGCTGGGATCCAATCTCTTCCCCGACTGGAAGGGTATCAGTACCGCGCCACTGGTAAGGATAGCTATGAGTGACCCTTATCTGTCTAGTAGTTAATGAGAACGGTAGGAACCCTAAACTGATGGGTTAAGCCACCTCATCAACCCTAAACGAATGGATTAAGATGTATCTACCTATGCTGGCTACGTAGTTCTGTAACACAAGGATTTCTACTAAGAATCACACCCTGAAATGGCGGGTGAGTTCCCATCCTTGGGTTAACTCGGTGCTAGCCTCTACACCCATCTAGAGGGACTGGACATGAATAACTAACTGTGCATGACTTTATCTTATTGAATTCCGTTGACTGGCGGAGTATTACTAATATCTGACAACTGATTGAGAGTACTGAAGTTACAAAGATTGACTATGAATATTGAGGTTGCTGAGGTTACTGAACACTGAGACTACTGAGATTACTGGACTACTGAGATTACTGAAATTTTTGAGTTTTCCTGAGTTACATGACAGACTGAATTCTATAGATTGTGGCTTGACTGAGAGTATCGTGAAAACATGACATGGCTCTAGGAACACAACAATATTTTTCGGGTACATCTACCCCCAAGACTCGATGGAAGGAAACTGATGCACATGACTGACTTGATCATAAGAGTAGAGTCCATAATATATAATATCATAAGTAGGGATCTCATACTAAGTATTCTTATCAACAGTGTATTGCATGGAAAGGATTTCATATCACATGGAAGTAATTACAGAATCTTAATATCATGTTCATCGCATAATCATATTGGCAACACATACTAATAGCATGGAAGTTCATGTGGATTACATGGCTATCATACATGTTGTTCATAAGTAGGATTTGCAAGTAAACATAGCACAATCTCTTAAGAATAGTTCATGAGTACTCCAACAACTTTCACAAGGCATATTAAAAATATAGAAGTCATTGGAACATAAGGGCATATCATGAATCCTTTAATTAGTCACAATTTAGCTATATTGCATGGCTTCTAATTCCTTAGGCATTCTATCAAACACCTTACATGTACATCTTAAGCATAGGTGAATTCATCAAATTATACATCATGAACAACCAAAGTTACATTTTTCCAACTCATATGATATCATGAATTCACAAAAATATATAAGGATTCTATCTTGGGAATCACCCAATACTAACAACATGATCATCAACCCCCAACAATATAGAAATCATACTTTATAATGAAAAGGAGGAAAACAATCAAGCATCAACGTGGGTATGATCATATCACCACAATCAACCAAGCTTTTGCATTTTAAAGTTTTATTCTTGAACTCTATGAACGAATTGAATCCATAGATGAACACTATGTACACCTTAGAAGGAAGATTCTTGATGATTGATGGAGGAATTTCCTTGAAATCGGATCTTCAACCTTACGTATGCAACCCTACTTGTTTTTATCCTTTAGTTCTCTTGGATGATGAGCTTTGAGATGAAAATAGTGTTGTAGTATGTTTATAAGATATAAATTTCGTAGGGTTAAGTTTAGGGAGGTATAAGGAGTATTTAAAGACTTAATTACCTTTAAAATAACTCAAGATGGAGTGTTTTTGACACCTGGAATTTGCTTAGGCGGCTCCCAAGTGATCGCTTATGCCTAGGTTGGGCGGCGCCTAACCAATCGTCTATGCTTGGGTTAGGCGGCGCCTAACGAATCACCTATGCTTATTGTCTCTCACGAAAATTGCCATAACTTTTTGCTCGAGTATTGGATTAAGGCAAAATTGGTATCGTTGGAAAGATAATTAAATTTTCTAACACTTAGTGGGTATAAATCAGACAAAATACCATATTAACATCGAGTTATACTCATTCAAAGATGACCCTTGAAAAATCGAACACTAAAACTTGATGGATTCAAAAACTCTTAGCTTATATTACCTTAAGTGACTCTTATGAACATGATTAATGGATCATAAGCTATCCTATCACAAGGATATTCATTGTATGTCATGCACTCAAGTATGAATCACAAGATTATAAACATGCAGGGTATTACATCCAGTGTCTCAGCACAATTTCCGCCGCGTCGCGCCAAAGTTCCTGGTCACAAAGGAAGTGGCAATGCGATGGCCCAGCAATGCACCATCACTTAATTTCCCAATCGTTAAAATCTAGTGACATGGAGTGGGAGCGCCGCATCACGCTAAAGATCCAGTTCGAGAAATTTTGACAATTTTAAAACACGCATCCAAGGGTTAAAAGTATCAATTTCCTGGCCCTATTTAAACCCAACAACACGTTATTTAGCTATTCTTCACCCAAAATATATTAGTTTCTCCCAAGTTTCTTGAAAGAACAAGCTAGTGTTTCTATTGGGGATTCAAATTCAAGAAAGTTTCTCTATCAATCCTCATGAAATCATAAACTAAGGTTTGTATAGTGTTCATTTATGGACTCTTTTTGTCCATGAAGCCCAAGAATCCCTTTTTATGAATTCAAGTTAATGGATTTTCTTATGAATTTCATGATTGGGCGGCTCTTGTTCATGTGGCTAATCAGAAATTGAATTCTACTCCATGTTGGGTGATAAATCCTATCTGTGTTAAAGTATTATAGATATAGATTCATGCAAACGTATGACTAAACCCTTGAATGATGAAATTAGAATTGAACCGTAATGTTTATTTATTGTACAATGATATTTACATGTACTATGCCTACTATCTTTTTCGTTAAATGCCTTAATGAAGGAAAAGTACCTAAATTGCATGATATCATGAAATCACCATGTATGTACAAGTTTATGACAATCACACATTTGATAAAATGCTTCTATAAATATGGTATGGACTATGATATTAGTTATTCATTCAAGTAAGTTATGCTTGGTCAGTTTTCTTCCATAGAGTCCTGGGGGTACTTGTGCCTAAAACATTAGTTGTGTGCCTACAGTCAATGTCACATTTTCACATTACTATAAGTCAAGCTATTAATCCTTAGACTTATTCAGTCTTATGACTTAGGAAATTCCCATGATCTCATAAACTCAATCAGTTGTAAGATATTAGTAGTATTTCATCTGCCAACGGGATTCAGTAATTCAGCCCATGTTCATTTCAGCAAATCATGTTCAGAGTCTATTCAGATGAAATTAGGAATTAGCACTGAGTAAACCCAAAGACGGGAAAACACACTATTAGATGAGAGTATGATTCTTCGAAGTCATCCTTGCATTCCATACATATGTAGCCAGCATAATTTGAGATATCAACACTATCAGATGAGGGTTGATGAGGTGGATAAGCACTGTTAGATAAGGTCCCCACCATTCTCGTATAGGGGTAACTATTATATGAGGTTCACGTTTAGCTTATCCTTACTAGTGGGATATTGACACCTTTCCAATTGGGGTTATAGATTGGACCCCAACTCAGACATAATGGCATATCAGAGGCATATCGGTTAGATAACTACTTCCCACAGTTTCATGTTATAGAATCAGGACTATCAGATATAGTCAATCATTCTTAACAATAGAAATCAAATAGTTGTTCAGAATTTAGAACTGTCAGATATAAACAACTCAGATATTGTTTGGAACTCAGAATATTCCATCAGATTCAGGACTGTCAAATAGAGTCACTCGTGTTATCAGTTATATAAGTTATTAATAAGTCAGGTTTTTAGTATTCAAACTCAGTAATCATGTTATCACATTGTCAATTATAGTTAGGTATTTATGCATGCATTTTAACATTCATGTTAGACAGTCAGTTAGCAATAATCATGCATGTGAACCCTTGCATATAGCCTACCTCACATGTATACTCAGTACATTCCATTCTACTAACGCATTTGTGCTATGGTGCTTTATTTTAATGTTACCCCATAGGTTCAGAGACATGAGTTCCAGATCAGCAGTAGATTCTAGTTTTATTATTCAGAGTCTGAAGTGATTCCTCATCCTTCGATGGCATGATTATTTCTTTACTATCTCATTGATTAGCTTATTAGTTGAAGTTAGTTGGGGACATGTATTATCAACTCTTTATTCAACTTATTCAGAACATTAGAGTATTTCAAACTAGATGCAGACTATCATGTTTCAGATTTCAGTATTTTTAGTTTTATTATCGGTATTCTATTACCCCACTAAGATGTTTTATTTTTCAAATTTTGTTT
>NW_025860786.1:78634-90446 GCF_002878395.1 Capsicum annuum
AAATATGACCCTAGTGGTACACCAACACCTTGAAAGGGAATACCACCTAAGTCTAGAAGTTGTTATTATGATTGAATGTTCAAGCTAATGAACAATAAAAATTTAAGGTGAGATGCTAATTAGGAGTCTATGTTTTTATCCTAGTCTGATACCATCTAGAGTTCCTTGTTAGCCACCAATCATAGTGATACCCTCAAAATACCCAAGGACATAGAATATTGTGTCCTAAAGCATAAGAGTAAATACAAATTTGCCTGAGTGGGGCCAATATTATCTCCTAGAATCTAATCACTCCCTAACACATTCTCTACCTTAGGGCACTCTACTCTAGCTAGGACATTATTGGCTTCTTGGGATTTCACTCTAGCTAATTCTACAAGTCAACTTTTGCCTATACCACAACCTATACGTATCAGTGTCCCATAGTATGAGAATTAGGTATACATACTAGAATAGGGCTAAGATCTCTATTCTTGGTAGAACATATCCTTACAATATGAAACTAAACATAATATAAAATATTAGAAACCAACGAAATCTAGTAAGCATGATAAAAAATGGATGGAATTTTTCAAAAGTCATGTAATCAATCCACACGATTCTACTAGAAATTTCTTGTACCTAAAAGACCAATAAATAAAGTTGTCATGCCTTGATTTGTTTGGTCATGATGCCACCTTGTATAACCTATCTGTAGGTAAGTCAATCCATGACCCAAAACAACTAGTAATGGACTATCAAGAGAAATAAAGGTTTAATCTAGAATAAATACAATAAAAAGGCTAAAATACACAAAATAGTCCTAAAACTTGGAGGAATCAGTAAAAGATCTTGTAATGTAATAAGATATCAAAATGATGTACTAAAAGAATGTACTTACACAAAATAGAGACTAGTCTTGTATATGAAAGGGAGAATTGAAATACTACAAATGCTAGGAGCTCACCCTATATCTCCAAACCATAGCTGCTCTACATGACACACACAACAACAAATTGAACCAATTCTATGATCTACATATTGTAGAAATATAGTATGAGTACCAAACACATTGTACTTCGTCGGCAACTTCCGACTGAGCTCCAAAGATAATGCAAATATAAATATCATGCAAGCACGAATGTAAACTAAATATCCAATAAACTACATAATAAAGTTTAGCAGACAATAATGATAAACTATCCTTTCCAACAACACCTAAATATCCAACAAACTACATAGTAAAGCTTTGGAGACAATAAAGATATACTATCCTATCCAACTACACCCAAATATCCTGCAAATTACATAGTAAATCTAAGGACAAAATAAGGATAAACCAACCTATCCAACTACACCAAAATAACCTACAAACTACATGATATGCTAAAGAGATAATAATGATAAACTATCCTATTTTATCCATACTCAAGAACCTAAACATTATACCGTATATCACTGGCCAATATATGAATATTGAATAAAGAAAGTATATATATATATACATCCATATATATGTATATATATATGTGTGTCTGTGTTTATACAATAACAAACATTGGATATACAGCATGAATAAATGAAGGAAGAAAGGGATATATGGTAGTATAATAACTACACATAGATAGATATACATATATATATAAAAAAGGTAAACCTAAAGGTACAAATTAAGTAGTCACAAAAACATCTCAAGGCCTCTTAATCAATGTAAAAACTAGTGCTAACATAATCAGGGTAAAAACCATAATACCATGGGAAGATCATGCATAATAAATTTTTAGTAAGACAAAGGAATTAGAAAAATACATTAAATATCAATACTAGACTAATAATCAACCTTTTCTGAGCAAATAATAATTATAATAATAATAATAATATAAAATAATTAATTAGCCCAGACAAACAATACCTAAATCAGGCCTCATAACCAAAAAGGTCCAATTAAAACTCACAACACCCCATATAAAGAACTCATTACTAACACCTATGCAACCCTTCATAAGGCTAAACGATATAGGCCCATACTAGTAATAGGCACATGCAAGGATGAATGCAATGAGAATTCTTAATACCATAACCTATCCAAGTACAATAATGTAATCTAGTATATACACCTCCTTTAACTAGAACATTCGTAAAGGTAGGACCTACGACAACCTTTCTTCTCCAGCACGATGGGTCATGGATGACAGGGCCTTAAGAAGGTTCAAGAATACCTGTACACACTGACTTAGTCCCTATCTACGATTTCCAATGACCATCATTATCATCAATACACTTTGTCTAGTGCCAAAGATAAATATATATACAAATAAAATGCATGAGCTAAAAATCTAGCTAAAAAGTATAATTTTGTAAATCCTTTTCTTGGGGTAAACTGCAAGACTAAGTTAGTATAAAAGTATAGAAAAGTTTGGTATCTTTCTCGACCAAGGTAAATAGTAGTTGTAAAATTGTGGGCTGAAACCTATCTCGGTCAAATCACTAAAATGTAATTTTTAGTCTCAAAGACTCATATGTTATTTATTAAAGATGTTATAATTCCCATTATGAAGAATTTCATTTAAAATTAAAAAGTGAGAAAAATCCATTTTTAGGAAAAGGAGTAATAAAACCATATTTTTGGTTGGAATTGTGCAATTTTCCATTTTAGTAAGCATTAATATTCCGAATCTATGCATGACATCAGTAGTATAGCAATAATGTTATCATAATCTACAAAATGTCTAAAACCATATCCAAGTCCTTTACAAGGATAAAACATTTCATAAAATTCAACCAATATCATAATCATAGCCTTGGGCCCAATAATACATATCCAAAATAACCATATCATAATTTGGGAAACCATCACACTCCACCAAGTAACGTATTAATCATGATTGTAATTGTTTCTTAGTCTCAACTAAGCATAACATACTAGCAACCTAGAGTAATAGGATTTTAGAATCATAATAAGTATTTTACCTTAAGGTTCAATTACCCTCCTAGCACCAAAACTTATAAATTAGGTTAAGTCATGACGTTATACCTAAAATCATACCCTAGCATCCCTATACAATAGGAAATATATATAAAAAATCATCTCAAGAAGAATAGTAGATCGAAGCCTACCTTGATGCCTAACCATAACCCTTGACTTATCCATAAATTGCCTATCCTTACTCCATGAACCCAAAATGCCATCACACTATAAAAATAGTAATCTAATGTCGTTAGGAGTATAACGAGGCCCATATTGATATATTATTAGTGAGGTCATTTTTTGATACAAGAATGGGCCCTTAGGGCCTACAAGTAAAATCCAAAACTAAATCCATCACGAGTTTTCTCAAAAGAAAGGAATGACTGCTGAAAAATTTAGTACACAAGCAACATAATTTGTGTATCAAATCAACCCTAAAATTTTAGTAATTCAAGACCTAATTTCTAAAAATTTTACCATGAATTAGGATGGAAATCGAAGAGAAAATTAATGAGAAATGACCAAGAAGAGCTAGGTTAGCTCAACTCAACTTATATGGATGATTTCCTACTATTTACACTCTTTGAACTATTAACTTGGTGTAAAAATAGTGGAAGAAATGGTAGAAAATTAAGTGGAGAAAAAATTCTATAAAGACACCACGTGCCATTTAAGCAATTTCCCTATCGCTTAAGTGACAACTATTGAAGTGGCTCCATGATCATTTAAGAAAGCTGGAAACTTGGTTAGTTGTAGCTTAAGTAAATCCCGGGCTGCTTAAGTGATCCCTGCTTAAATAGACACAGTCTTGCTAAATTGGTCATTAACCAAGTGGTCAATGTCACTTAAAAGACAACATGGTGCATATGCAATGTAAGACCCGACATGATCCTTGCTAATTTTTCTTACTATTGCATGTTAAAGGGGTCCAAGACATAGAATATTTAATGAATTGTTAATTAGTCATTTCTAAAGATCCAAATCTTTTATGATTTTATTTTCTACCTTCCCGGCATGGAAACATTAATTTTTAAATTGATTCATGATCGAGGTTGTCAATAGTATTTCTCGGGTGAGTTTAAAAATTTTCAACCTAGCGTAAGTGTATATTTGGAAGTAGCACCATCGGTATGAGCCTGCGTCATATTCCCTACTCTAATGGTAGGGGTTCCCACGATGTGTGGTCCAATCTAGTAGAACAAAGACTCTGACGCATGCTCCATCGTGCCCCCTTATTTTCTAGGTTTTGATTCCATTTTTCTAAGGGCAATTACGTCATTTCCCTTAACTCATTTGGTACATAACATGGGATTTTGGGTCCCAAAAGTATAAATTGCTATCTTATTCAAAAAAACCCTCTCAAAAGAAAGCTTCATTCTAGAGAAACAAACCCTAGCCTCTTCAAAAGTATTAAGCAATTCAAGCTTAGTCTTAAATAAAATCACCAAAAACTTTCACAAATTCATTAATTAAGGTTTGTGTGATTTTTATTCATGGGTTTTTTTCAGCCAATGAGCCCAAGAACCTATTTTCAAGTTCAAAGTTATGATTTTTACATGTTATTATGAGATATCTTCAAGAAGATATTATGAACTTTGATTTCAAATATGTTTACCATGTGTTTTCGTTGGAATTTTCCCTTGGCACATTTGAATGGTGATTTTTGCATTTTGTATCATTAACCTATGACGTTGAATATTGTAATTATGTTATTATCACTTGATTTAACTATTCCCATACTTTTAGCTCATTACCCCCATGTGTTTGATGAAATGCCTAAATGATTAGGTTTTGAACAATGACTAATTATTTTTTCTTTGAAGTTTTCATATGTTCGAATTATTATTGTTATCTAGTCCTGGGGGTTATGAATATCCAAAATTTAGTTGTTTACTTAGTGTCTGTATTTTTAAAATGGTTTAAACATCTATGAGGATTATCACTTCAGTCAGTTATACAATCATTCAAACTTAAATTAGTTTAGTAATCCTAGTCACTTCAGTTGGGAGTAGGATTTAGCACCGAGTGAACCTAGGTAGGTGGGCTCACCCATCAATTAAGACTGGGTCCTTAGAAATAATCCCTAAGTTCTAGAACTATGTTGCCAACGTAGGTTATGAGATGCCACCCGCCAGTTTAGGAATGACACTCTCAAGGATCACTCGCCAGTTTAGCACTGATCTCATGGGTCACCTACCAGATTAAAAGAGACTTCACATACATTATTAATACCCATGGGATGGTATTTGAACCCTTCCAACTAGGGTCACAGGTTAGGCCCCAATGAGCTCAAACTAGGGCATGTGGGTTAAATGATACCTCCAACAGTTTCAATTTTAGTATTCAGTTCAGAACTCTATTCAGTTTTACTTTACCATTGCATACAGTTTTTTAATTATTCAATTATCAGATGTTAGTATTTTAATTTATAGACTCTTTTAGAATTATGTTATATGGTTTGTCATGCATTCTCATATTTTACAGCATTCATGCATTGATACTTAGTTTTCTCATGCTATTCATATAGTTATTATCTCATGCACATAACCTATGCATTTCAGCCTAATCTTATCCCATATACTAGTATATTCAAAATACTGATTGCATACTCATTTCTTATGCTATGATGTTTAATAGCATAGGTTTGAATGCTCAATTTCCTGATCGAACTTAGATAGTTTAACTTCTCAACAATAGCAGTAGTGGTGAATCCCCACATTTTGAGGGCCGGTTATATTTATTTCAATATTTTAGTAGTTCATTTTAGTTAGTCAGCCGAAGTTATTTGGAGGCTTGTCCCATAAACTCCTCAGTTAGTAGAGGCTTTTCAAATATTTAGATTGTTAGTCAGTCCTTTAATTGTATTATTTTTAGTATTTTAAACATTATGGCATTAATAATTTATTTCAGCATATGCACATTTTTTTACTTTATCCAGTGCTTACAGTAGGTACCAGATTATGGGTTATCTTATGGTTACTTATGACCGTAAGCACTATATGACATCCAGGGTGTACTTCTGAGATGTTACAAACTTGGTATCAGAGCCTAAGGTTTTATAGTGTCCTAGGGAGTCTGAAAGCTGCATCGAGTAGAGTCTTGTGCATGGGTGTGAAATATACCACACTTATGGACAAGCGGCTACTAGATGTTTTAGAAAAGGTTCCCCTTATTTCATGTCTCAAAACGTTCTATAGAAATGTCCTCTAAGAAACTTATATAGATTCTCATCTTGCTCCAGTATGTCAACTCTACCTTACTTTCAAGGTAACAGGCATAGTAAAGATCAAAGTCCTACAAATAGAGCTTTCTCAAATAGTTGTGGGATTGCACACAGACTAAACAGTATCCCATAAGTTCTATTATTTTCTAAAATTTAAAGATTCAATTCATAATTATTATAACTCATGCAATAATCCAAAGTCAAATGTGCGTTTAGCTCCCTTCTCAAAATCCTGTGATAGTATATGACCTAGAGTTAGAAAAATAAACCCAAAAGTTTAGCAACAGTAAGGTGGGGATAGAATTATCTGTATTTAGTAGACTGTGTATCCATGGGGACCATGTAAGAGAGGTGAATTAGTAGTCTTGAAATAGTGTATCCAAGAATTTGAGCTATGTATGATGTTGTGGGTGTGCTTATGTAGCACCCTTGAGTTCTAATTTTTATTGGGGCTGGTAATGTAGTAATTGATGTTCTTACCAGCTAATTTATGGGCTATAGCATAATATTACCACATGTTCGGGTCTAATGGTAATTCTCATGGTTTAGCAAGTTTAGATATATGATATTAGTAGGTTATGATGAAGTAGTATAGTTCATTAAGGGTTTGGAGGTATACAGGTTAAGTGTTAGAATCTATTTTTGAATTTTTGAAGATTGTGGTAATAGAAAAAAGAGTTGATAATTCTAAGTTATTTATCTTTAATTTGTTACATGATGTTTTGGGGGCTATCGAAAGTTAAGAGTTGTACCATAAAAGAAAGTATTATACTAGAAGTAGGTATTAAATTATCAGTTATAGTTCTTCAGGGTGAGTATATCATTTAGGTGCATTGTTCTACCCTAAACTCTAGAGTAAAGTGGGGACAGTCTAGTTTAGAATTATACCCATAGCTTAGAATGATAGGTCAAATCTAAGGGGGAGATGATAGAACAAGTAACCAAGTCAGGCTCTCAGATTCAAGTAGTGATGCTAGTGTGTTGTAGAGCAACACTAGGGAGGAAGATTCCCACTCCATTCTTATTTCAGTTTTTGTGCTTTAGTTATCATGATATCTACTCATGCCTTATCTGTCAGCAGTACAAATTATGTTCCATGAATTCAGAAACTCCAAACTCAGGTCATATAGTTCATGACTCATGTTCTCATGCTTTATAGTATGTCCAATTCCAGTACCCATGCAACATTTTTAATGATTAGTGAAATCAATATTTATGTCATATATGTCCTTAGTTTAGGCCTCTTTGATGAATTCATATCATGGCTACTCTATTTCTCAGACCTCGGTTAAGTTTCAAGGTTATGCATAGTATCCTTTCATGTTTTAGGTCCTCATGTTCTAAACTTTTAGTTACCTTCCTTTTCGAAATAATGATGATGATGAGTAAGTTGTTTAAATAGGAGAGACTAAATGTTTCGTCTTGGGAAATTATTGTTGTATGCTTGTTTGAGTTAGTTTATAAGCGTAGAGTAAGATTAAAGCCAAGTTTTTGATATATGTCATGGCTAGTTGAAATTTTGTGTATGATTTTCCTATGAATAACGCATGAAAGTTGTAATGATATAAATATTAGAGTGTATGGAAAACATGCTTTAATAGATTATTTGACTAGAAGTTGATGTGTAATTATGATGATATGTTTGAACGTCATGTTGTTGTACTAGTTGATAAATGCATTGTGCATTAATTAATGGCTAATAAAAGCTAATAAGAATTATTCATGCGATAATGAGTTGTGAAAATGCAGAGTTTATTCAGTTCATCACTCAAACTAATATTACACTGTTATGTGTGCACTTTTAGATTCAAGTAAGCTTGAACATAGTGAGCGAATTCTATTATGCTCAGACTTCAGTAGGTAGAGTTATCAGTGCTCCTGTGAATATTTTAAGTATCCCCAATTGAAGTGAAATTTTGAGGTGGGATGTATAGTTGGGTATAGGCTTTTAGTATAATTTAGTCAGTTTACATAATAGTTCAGTTAGTAGTCGAAGAGGTAAGTTATATGGTTTTTCATTTTTTGATGTCGTCTTACTATCTGATGTTTCATGAATATGGCCATTCCAAGAGATATTTTATATGCATCCATGTAAATTGTTAATCAATTTCAATCCATGCATAATGCTTGAGATTCCAGGCATTTAGTAATGATTCAGTTTGTAAGTGCCTCGTGCATCACCTCAGTCTTTCCTAAGTATTTCAGCCAAGTCGGTATCATTTGGCGGATGGACTCTACAAAGGGGGAGATGTTGTTATAACCCTAGTTTTCATGTACTAAACCTCTCAACTTTTCTTCACGAAACAAGATCCATCTTAAAGTAATTGGTACTCTTAAGTTGACTCTCTCATTTTTATCTTAGTATTATAACCATTCTCATGACATTGCATGTATTCAGGAATTTGTTAAATCATTTATCATATTTCAGACTCAGTCATGTAATCATGTTTTCTGTTATGCATATTCAATACGTAATCTCAGTTCCTCAGTATTGTTAGCTTAATCATCCTCATTCAAGGATGAATGTTCCTAATGGGGAGATATTGTAAGACCCCATAAGATCCTAGCTCATTTTTTCTTACTATTGCATGATAAATAGTTCCAAGACATAGAATATTTTAGTAAGTGTTAAGACTTCGTCATTTCTAAAGCTCCTAAACTTTAATAATTTTATTCTCCACCTTCTCAGCCTCAGAACATAAATATTTAAGTGGTTCATGACCGGGGTTGTCGAGAGTTTGTCTCGGGTGAGTTTCAAAATTTTTGGTCCAGCGTAAGGGTGTTTTTTGACTACCAAAATAGTAGCACCACCGGGATGAGCCCGCATCGCATTCCCCAGTCCACTGGTAGGGGTCCCTATCAAAGAGTCCACAGTGTGTGGTCCAGTCCAGTAGAATAGAGCCCGCGGCGCGTGCTCCATTGCGACCCCTTATTTTCCATCTTTTGATTCTATCTTTCCAAGGGAAATTGGGTCTTTTACATTCTCCCATTTGGTCCATAACAAGGGATTTAGGGTGGCAAAAGCGTAAATTTCTATCTTATTCACAAAAACACTCGAAAGAAAGCCTCATCTCTTAAGAAACAAAGCCTAACCTCTTCAAAAGTATCAAGGGATTCATGCTTAGTCTTCAAGAAAATCTCCATGAACTTTCACAAATTCATCAATTAAGGTATGTGTAATGTTCATTCATGGGTCCTTTTCACCCATCGAGCCCAAGAATCTATTTTCAAGTTTAAAGTTATGATTTTTATATGTTATTATGAGATATCTTCAAGAATTTATTATGAACATGGATTTCAATTATGTTTCTCATGTGTTTTCGTTGGAATTTACCCTTGGCATGTTTGAAGGGTGATTTTCGCATGTTACATCCTTAACCCATGTTTTTAGATATTGTCATTATGTTATTATTAAATTATTTAACTATTCCCTGGCTTTTAACTCATGACCTTAGTGTGTTTGATGAAATGCCTAAATTATTGGGTTTTGAACAATGACTACTTATTTTACCTTCAAAGTTTTATTATGTTCATGATTTTATTATTATCGAGTCTTGATGGTTATGAATATCAAAAATTTACTTGTTTACTTAGTCTCCAAATTTTCAAAAGAGTTTCAAACATGTATGAGCATTATCAGTTAAGTCAGTTATTGTATCAGTCAAATATAGATCAGTTTACTAATCTATGTGAGATCAGTTGGTAGTAGGATTCAACACTGAGTAAACCTAGGGATAGGTTTCACCGATCAGTTAGGAGGGGTCCTTAGAAGCAATCCCTAAGTTCTAGAACTACGTAGCCAGCTTAGGTGATGAGATGTTACTCCCCTATATAGGACTGACACTCTCATGGATCCCTCACCAGTTTAGGACTAATCTTAGGGGTCAGCTACCAGATTAGGACTTATTCCACAGCATTTGTTAGTACCCATAGAACAGTACTAGCACCCTTTCAACTTGGGTCACAAGTTGGACCCCGATCAGCTCAGTCTTGGGCATGTCGGTTAGATGATACTTCCCACAGTTTTAGTTTTAGTATTTAGTTTAGAACATAGTTTAGTGTTTCTTGACCATAGCTTACAGTTTATCAATTATTTAGTTATAAGATTTCAGTATTTCAATTTACAGACTATTTCAAAATCATGTTATATGCTTGGTCAGACATTCTTAGATTTTACATCTTTCATGTATTTATACTTAGCTATATCATACATTTATTTAGTCAATATCGCATGCACATAACCCACGCATTTCAGCCTAACCTTATCCCATTTACCAATAAATTCAAAGTACTAATTACATACTTATTTCTTGCACTACGATGTTTAATATCATATGTTCGAATGCTCAATTTCCTGACGGCGGATAAATAGTTCATCTTCTCAGTTGTAGCTGTAGTGGTGAGTGCTCATATTTTGGGGACTGATTATATTTCTTTTAGTATTTCAGTTGTTCCTTTAAGTTAGTCAGTCAAAGTTAGTTGGGGACTTGTCCCATAAACTTCTCAGTCAATAGAGTTTTTTTCTATCATTCAGACAGTTAGTCAGTTCATCAGTTGTAATATTTTTAGTATTGTAAACCTTATGGCGTTAGTAGTTTATTTCCGCACGTGTATTCTGCTACTTTATCCAGTGCTCACAAAAGGTACCAGCTCATGGGTTATCTTGAGGTCACTTGTGACCGTAAGCACCATTTGATGTCCAGGGTGTAGTTCCAGGGCGCTATATTCTATAACTGTTGAAGTGGTCATATGATCGCCTAAGAGGTCGCATCAGCAAGCTGATACACTAGATTTTGTTTAATCCATAATGGACTTCAATCAGATGCTCAAGATTTGTTCAAATCCCTGAGAACACGAACAAAATATGCTACCATGCAACATTTAACATTCCAAATTCAATGGAACCATCGAATTTTCACTAGAGATAATTACAAATAAGTGTGGGGCCTACTCCTATAGTTCTATTTTCATATCATTAGCCCAATGGCCTAAAATGAGTTTGGAAGTGTCAAGGCCTGAACCAAGGGACCCTCTGCCTAAAATCAATGTCCCGGAGCTGATGGCACTATTGCAATTCTTATCTGAGGTCGTCTACTAAAAGTTCTTTCCTGAGACCAAATCCTAAATAGTTAAGCTCTAAAACTAAGAAACGATCCTAAAATACAAATGAACTATTTAATAACTGAAATGAGATTTAGCAAGTCATAAATAACCTGTACCTACTGTTGGAAAAATCAAAATACAAGAAATACACATAAATTTAGAAAATGACCTGGAGGGTCATTACACTAGTGCTCTAATACAAACTTATCACAACCTAAGATTGTGAAATTGATGACATCTATCTACTTCACCAATAGGTAAGTCATCCCCACACCACAAATCATATAGTGAAAAATTAATATAGGAAATTAACATTCAAAACTAATATTAGTCACAAATTTTCTTTTTCATATAATCCAATAAAAATGCAAAAAATAATGCAAAATCTTCACCAAACCAAGAGTCACTAGTTTAAGCCTTTATGAATCTGAATACAACTTTTTAAATCACTAAAACATCTAATAAGGTGAATATTGCATAAAATAAAAGGATAGAAGAAATCTAGAAGACTGTTGATAACCCATTTAATAAAATAAAAT
>NW_025860786.1:93446-95497 GCF_002878395.1 Capsicum annuum
AGAAGAAATCTAGAAGACTGTTGATAACCCATTTAATAAAATAAAATAATGGATCTAGGAATACGGTTGATAAACTAAATAGCTACCCCAGAAACTCAAAAACAAAACCTAACACCCCTTAAGTTCCATATAATAATAGTAGTCTTCCATGCGTACAAATCCATTAATATTAAGGTATTTGACACTTAGAAAGGTTAGAAATAGTTTGGGTTGTATTTTGGTACTTGGAATTCTATTTTGGACAATAGAGTGTTGTATGTCGCATGAAAGGGTCACCATATTAGGCCTCACACCATAATGCACTTTGACAGGAGATACTAATTAGCCTCCACACTAGGAGGCTTGGTGCGACAACCTCTCCATGTTAATCAAAGGCACGACATGCTCAATATCTCCAAGGCATGAATCTTTACTCCTCAATTTAAATTAGGAGTGTTTGGTCCGTGTACCCTCATTTACCTTCCACAACCCAAATTAAAACCTTAAAGTCATCCTGAAATTATAGAAATCAAATTATTCCTTATTCTCTTCCACTCCAACTTTAAGAACACAAAAATAATTTGTCCAAGGTCAAGATAAATCATTTTTAATCCAAGCTCTTCTTCAAGGATTTTTATCCTTCTCCAGTATATAAGAATTTGGTGAGGAATTCCTTTTATCATCATTGCATCTATTTCAAAGTTTCTTCATTATAAGTTTAAGTTAGAGTTTTTAAACACATGTTCATAATTTCCCTTATTTTACAAATGGGTTGATTTTATTGATGTTTAACCTTGAATAGCAATAGAATTGTATGAAAGTTAAAATATTTTTCACCAATTGATATTTTAGTATGTGTTTGAAAGAGTTTATGAATTTAGAAGCTTTAGATCCCAGTTCATTTAAAATTTAGATATAATAATATTGCTTGAATATATTTCATTGCATATTTTTAAAAAGAATTAGTCATCATAAAGTTCAAAGAGTTGACATAAACTCATCATAAGACTAATCTTGAGTATCGACCCTAAAAGATGACTTTTTATAGAGATTGATACTTTACTTTTAGATAGATAGGAATATTGTCACGCCTCAACTAGCACTCGTAATCGAAGAGGCCTGGGAGAACCAGTTCATAACCTTATACTTCCCAAGCATACCTCTATGACAACCCAAAATTCATACAGCATCATATCGCATACAAAAGGAAATAATCACCCGTATAAGCTCGAGCACACATATATATGTATATACAATACTTGGTCATTGGATCCATCACATCTATTAATAAAACACCACCATGACTGTACATTAGGTCTACAAAGCCTCTAGACAATACACAGAGTTTAACTAAAGTCGGGACACACCCCGCAATATAACTAACTTCTATACAATACCAAAAGTGACTGGATATGACACGAAAAGCGCCGAAGAAAACTGGACCTCACCAAAAGCAGCTGGATATCCTGGCTTCTACTTGTGCGGTGTATGAGCTGAGGTACCTGTGCTTGCAGCATGAAATGCAGGTCCTCCGTGGGGACGTTAGTACGAAATATGTACTGAGTATGTAAAGTTGTAAATAATCACATATGATATAGGAGCCCAATAGAAATCAGAAACAAGTGAATAAATCGTAATAGGAGTGGACCATACTTACTAGAACTTGTGACAACCTGTACATTGTATCTATTCAATCACTTTACCTTCGTTCTTATAACCTTTGTAATCATTACTGTACTGTACTATGACCATTAGGCTGCCTCCAGTAAATATCAACTGGGATCTACCCATGATAGGTTTATGCCCCTGGGATACTACCCATAAATACATAAATAGGGATCGACCCATGATAGGCTTATGCCTCTAGGATACCACCCGATAAGAGAGAACTTCCATCACTTAGTTCAATTAATCTTTGAGATGGTTATTTCGGTCACCACCGCATTTTTGATACTTTGAAACAATGATACATCAATAAGAGACATATAAATAGACCATCAATGTAATAACAATAAAGTAAGAACTCATTGGCACATCAATGAAGTGTTTTGATGACTCCAAAACACTTCATT